>NW_023331471.1:0-39360 GCF_011100685.1 Canis lupus familiaris
AGACTACCCTGGATCTGGTGACTATGGTCCCCACCTGGGCTTCCTGCTTTGGGACTCCGGTCTCCATCTATGGCCTCACCTGGCCCTGTTGACCATGGTCCTCAACTGGGCAAAATTGGGACCCCGGTGACTGTCTTCCACAAACTGGACCTCACCTGGACCAGGTGATTCTGGTCTCCCTCTGGTCCTTCACCACGCCCTAGTGACTGTGAACCCAAGTTTGCCCTGACTTGGACCTGCTGAACTTGGTTGCCACGTGTGCCTGACCTCGAAACTGTAGACTCTGGGTACTTTCAAGGGCCTACCCTGTACCTTGTGATCCTGGTCCCCACCTGGGTCTCAACTGGACGTGGTGACTTATGTCACAACCGCGTACTCACCTGGACCTGCTTACTGTGTACCACATCTGGGCCTCAAGTAGACTTGTTGACCATGGTCCCCAAGCCGGCCTCACATACCTGTTGCCCTCTGATCCCCACCGGGGCCTCACGTGTACCTGGTAACTCTGGCCCTCATCTGGGCCTCATCTGGACCTAGTGACTCTGGTCCCCCACCTGGGCTTCACCTGGATCTGGTGACTCTGGTCCCCACCTGTACCTCACCTGAATCTGGTGACTCTGGTCCCCACCTGGACCTCTCCTGCACCTGGTGACTCTCTTTCCAACTGGACCTCACCTGGATCTGGTGACTCTGGTCCTCAGTTTGGCCTCACCTGGACCTGGTGTCTCTCATCCCCACTTGGACCTAACTCAGAACTGCTGAATCTTGCCCCAACCTAGGCCGCTCCAGACCTGGTGACTCTTGTCACCAGCTATGCCTCAATTCGACAAGATGAATCTGGTCCTCACATGGGCCTCACATGGACCTGGGACTCAGCTGGATAGAGTGGCTCTGGTTCCCACAAGGGGCTCAACTGATACTGGTGAGTGTGGTCTTATTTTATGCCTCACCAGGACCTAGTGATTCTGTTCCCCATCTGGGCCTGCATGGCCCTAGTGACTCTGGTCCTCACCCAGGAATCATTGGGAACTGGATACTCTATTCCACACCTGAGCCTCACTTTGACCAGAGACCTCTGGTCCCATTCTGGGCCTCAAACTAAACTGGTTACTCTGGTTCCCCCTCTGGGGCTCACCCTTACCTGGTCAGTCTGGTCACCCCTTGGGCTTCACTTGGGCCTGGTGAATCTGGTCCTTAGCTGGTCCACACCTGGAATTGGTGACTGGTCGCCACCTGGGTCTCACCTGGACTTGGTGAATCCTGTTGCCACCTGCACCTCACCTGGACCCTGTGACTGTGGTCCCACCTGGACCTCACCTGGGATCTGGTGGCTCTGGTTCACATATGGGGCTCTCCTGGACCTGGTTCCTGTGGTCTCCATCTGGCCTCACCTGGGACACAATGACTCTGATACATATTTGGGCCTCTCATGGACCTGTTGACTCTGGTCCCGACCTAGGCATCATTGGGACCTGGATACTCTCTTATATACCTGGGCCTCACCTGGACCTGGTGACTGTGGATCCCACCTGGCCTCACCTGGACGAGGTGACTGGTTCCCACAGGGACCTCAACTGGACCTGGTGACTCAGGTCCTCATATGGACATCATGGGACCTGGTTTCTCAGTTCCACATCGGGGCCTCACCTGGACCCTAGTTATTCTCGTCCCTCTCTGGGCCTCACCCTGACGTGCTGACTCTAATCCCCCCCGGATATCACCAGAACCGGGTGACTCTGGTCCCCCTCCGGACTCACCCGGAGCTGGGGTCCACTGGTCCTTAACTCGGCTCAACAGGACCTGGTGAATCTACTCCTCACTTAGGCCTCGTCTGGACCTTGTGACTCTTTTCCCACCTGGCAACAATGGGACATGGTTACTCTGTTCCGCACCTGGGCCTCACATGGACATGATAACTTTGCTCCGCACTTTGGCCTCAACTGGTCCCGATGACCCTGGCCCCATCGGAGGCCTCAATCTGGACCTGGAGACTGTCGTCCCCACCTGGGTCTCACCTGGACCTGGTGACTCTCATTCCCACATGAAACACACCTGGACCTGGTTACTGTGGTGTACTTGTAGCCTCACATTTACCTGGTGACTCCGGTCCCCACTAGTGCCTCACCTGGATCTGGTGACTTTGGCCTGCAGGTTGGCCTCACTTGGACCTGGTGAGTGGGGTTGCCACCTGGGCCTCACCTAAACCTGGTGATCTGGTCCCCATCTGGATGTCACCTGCACCAGGTGATTCTGGTACCCTCTAGGTCTCAACCAGATCTGGTGACTATTGTCCTCAACTGGGCCACATCTGGACCTAGTGAATATGCTCCATCTGGGCCTCATTTGGACCTGGTGACTCTGGTCACTCACTGGGCATCATCGGGAAATGGATCCACTGCATGGCCTGCTGGTTGGCCTCACCTGGACCTGGCAACACTGGTCCCTACCTGGGCATCATCGAGACATGGTTCCTCTGCATGGCCTTCAGGTTGGCCTCAATCTTGACCTGGTGAGTGGGGTCCCCACCTGGGTCTTACCCATGCCTGGTGACACAGGTCCCCACGTGGGCCTCACTAGAACCTGGTGAATGTGGTCCTTACCTAGTCCTCACCCGGAACTGGTAAATCTGGTCACCACCTGGGCATCACCTAGTCCTGGTGACTTTGTTGCCCACCTGGACCTGATTCCTGTGGACACCTTCTTGGCCTCACCTGGAAGTGGTAACTCTGATCCTAACTGGGCCTCTCCCAGATATGGTGACTCTGGTCCTCACCTGTGGACCATTATGACCTGGATACTCTGTTCCTCACCTGAGCCTCACCTGGACATGATGACTCTGGATCCCTTCTGGGCCTCGCCCTGACATGGTTACGCTCATCCCCATCTGGATGTCACCTAGACCAGGTGAATCTGGTACCCCTCTAGGCCTCACCCAAACCTGGTGACTCAGGTCCCCACGTGGGCCTCTTTGATCTGTTAATCTGGTCCTTACCTGGTCCTCTCCCAGACCCGGGGACTCTGCTCACCACCTGGGCCTCACCTGGATCTGGTGAATCTGGTCCCCATCTGGGCCTCACCCATTCCTGGCGACTTTGTTCGCCACCTGGACCTGATTGTTGTGGTCTCCTTCTTGGCCTCACCTGGAACTGCTGACTCTGATCGTATCTGCACGTCACCCAGCTCTGGTGAGTCTGGTCCTCAACTGGGCATCATTGGTATCTGGTGACTCTGTTCCTCACCTGAGTCTCACCTGGACATGATGACTCTGGAACCTCTCAGGGCCTCTCCCTGACCTGGTGACTCTGGTCCCCATCTGGATGTCACCTGGTCCAGGTGATTCTGGTACCCCCTCTAGGACTCAACCATATCTGGTGACTGTGATCCTCAACTGGGCCTCACCTGCACCTAGTGAATATGCTCCATCTGGGCCTCATTTGGACCTGGTGACTCTGATCCCTACCTGGGCATCATGGGGACATGGTTCCATTGCATGGACTGCAGGTTGGCCTCACCTGGACCTGGTAAATCTGGTTCCTACCTGAGCATCATCGGGACATGTTCCACTGCATGGCCTGCAGGTTGGCCTCACCTGGACCTGAGAACTCTAGTCCCTACCTTGGCATCATCGGGACATGGTTACTCTGCATGGCCTGCATGTTGGCCTCACCTGGACCTGGTGAGAGGGGTTGTCACTTGGGCCTCACACATGCCTGGTGACACAGGTCCCCACGTGGGCCTCACTTGGACCTGGTGAATCTGGTCCTTCCCTGATCCTCACCCGGAACTCGTAACTCTGTTCACCACCTGGGAATCACCTGGACCTGGTGAATCTGGTCCCCATCTGGGCCTCACCCAGTCCTCGGGGCTTTGTTCCCCAGCTGGACCTGATTGCTGTGGACTCTTTCTTGGCCTCACCTGGAACTGGTGACTCTGATCCTATCTGCGTGTCACCCAGACCTGGTGACTCTGGTCCTCACCTGGGCATCATTGGTACCTGGTGACTCTGTTCCACACCTGAGCCTCACCTGGACATGATGACTCTGGAACCTTTCTGGGCCTCACCCTGACATGGTGACTCTGGTCCCCATCTGGATGTCACCTGGACCAGGTGTTTCTGGTACCCCTCTAGGCCTCAACCAGACCTGGTGACCCTGATCCTCACCTGGGCCTCACTGGGACCTAGTGATCATGCTCCCCACCTGTGCCCCATGTGGACCTGATGACTCTGGTTCTACCTGGGCATCATCGGGACATGGTTACTCTATATCACACTCGAACTGACCTGATCCTGGTAACTCTGGTCCGGACTTTGGCCTCTTCTGTACCAAGTGACTTGGCTCCACCTGGGTCACACCTGTAACTGGTGACTCTGATCCTAAGCATGGCCTCACCTGACCTGGTGACTGTGGTTCCCATCGGGACCTCACCTGGACCTCATGTCTCTGGTCCCACCTGGGGCTCACCAGGTCCTGGTGTCTCTGGTACCCACCTGGGTAGCATCAGGATATGGTTATATTGTACACTATATATATTGTACCTATCAACTCTGGTCTTCACCCGGGCCACTCCTGGACATGGTGACACTGGTTCCCACCTGGATCTCACCTGGACATGGTGAGTCGGATCCCCACCTGGGCCTCACCTGTAACTGGTGATTCTCGTCCCCACAAAGACATCATGTGGACCTGGTGGCTGCAGTGTTTCTAGCTTCTCATGTACCTCGTGACTCTGGTCCCCACCAGGGCCTCACCGGGACCTGGTGAGTGTGGTTGCAACCTGCACCTCACCTGGACCTGGTGATTCTGGTCTGCACCTGAGACAAACCTGGAGCTGGTGACTGTGGTCTCCACATTGGCTTCACCTGGATTTGGGGACTCCAGTCCCCATCTGGGCCTCACCTGGCCCTGTTGAATATGGTCCTCAACTGGGCAAATTGGGACCCAGAGACTGTGTTCCACAACTGGACCTCACCTGGACCAGGTGACTCTGGTCTCCCTCTGGGTCTCAACATTCCCTAGTGACTGTCAACCCCACTTTGGCCTGACATGGACCTGCTGACCCCAGTTGCCACCTGCGACTGACCTCGAACAGTTGACTCTGGTTCTTTCAAGGGCCTCCCCTGTACCTGGTGATCATGGTCCCCACTTGGGCCTCACCTGGACGTGGTGACTCTTGTCACCACCGGGGCTCACCTGGACCTGGTTACTGTGTTCCACACCTGGGCCTAATGTAGACCTGTTGACCATGGTCCCCAAGCCCGCCTCACATGGACCTGTTGCCTTCTATCCCCACCGGGGCCTCACGTGTACCTGGTAACTCTGGCCCTCACCTAGGCTTCATCTGGACCTACTGACTGGTCCCAACCTGGGCTTCACCTGGATCTGGTGACTCTGGTCCCCACCTGGAATTCACCTGGATCTGGTGACTCTGGTCCCCAGCTGGACCTCTCCTGGACCTGGTGACTCTCTTTCCAACATGGTGCTCACCTGGATCTGGTGACTCTGGTCCTCAGTTTGGGCTCACCTGGACCTGGTGTCTCTCGTCCCCACCTTGACCTAACTCAGAACTGCTGAATCTTGCCCCACCTAGGCCGCACCCAGACCTGGTGACTCTTGTCACCAGCTATGCCTCAATTCGACCTGATGAATCTGGTCCTCACGTGGGCCTCACATGGACCTGTGACTCAGCTGGATAGAGTGGCTCTGGATCCCACATGGGGCTCACCTGATATTGGTGACTGTGGTCTTATTCTATGCCTCAACAGGACCTCGTGATTCTGTTCCCCATCTGGGCCTGCATGGCCCTTATGACTCTGGTCCTCACCCAGGCATCATTGGGACCTGGATACTCTATTCCACACCTGGGCCTCACACTGCCAAGGGAATTCTGATCCCATTCTGGGCCTCAAACTAAACTGCTTACTCTGGTTTCCCCTCTGGGCCTCAACCTTACCTGGTGACTCTGGTCACCCCTTGGGATTGACTTGGGCCTGGTGAATCTGGTCTTTAGCTTGTCCTCACCTGGATCTGGTGACTGATAGCCCTCTGGGCCTGACCTGGAGTTGGTGAATCCTGTTGCCACCTGTGCCTCAACTGGACCTTGTGACTGTGGTCCCACCTGGACCTCACCTGGATCTCTTGGCTCTGGTTCCCATATGGGGCTCTCCTTGACATGGTTCCTGTGGTCTCCATCTTGCCTCACATGGAACACAATTACTCTCATCCATATTTGGGCCTCTCCTGGACCTGTTGACTCAGGTCCTTACCTGGGCATTATTGGGACCTGGATTCTCTCTTATATACCTGGGCCTCACCTGGACCTGGTGACTGTTGTCCCACCTGTGCCTCACCTGGTCGAGGTGACTGGTTCCCACAAGGACCTCACCTGGACCTCTTGATTCAGGTCCTCATATGGGCATCATGGGACCTGGTTTCTCAGTTCCACATCGGGGCCTCACCTGGACCTAGTGATTCTCGTCCCCCTCTGCGCATCACCCTGACATGGTGACTGTGGTCCCCACCTGGATATCACCAGAACCGGGTGCCTCTGGTCCCCCTCGGGACTCACCCGGAGCTGGGGTCACTGGTCCTCAACTCGGCCTCAACAGCACCTGGTGAATCTACTCCTCACTTAGGCCTCGTCTGGACCTTGTGACTCTTTTCCCACCTGGCAACAATGGGACATGGTTACTCTGTTCCCCACCTGGGCCTCACCTGGACATGATAACTTTGCTCCACACTTTGGCCTCAACTGGTACTGATGACTCTTGTCCCCCCACTTGGGCCTCAATCTGGACCTGATGACTGTGGTCCCCACCTGGGTCTCACCTGGACATGGTGACTCTCGTTCCCACATGAACCACACCTGGCCCTGCTGACAGTGGTGTTCTGTAGACTCACATTTACATGGTTACTCTGGTCCCCGGTAGGGCCTCACGTGGATCTGGTGACTTTGGCCTGCAGGTTTGCCTCACCTGGACCTTGTGAGTGGGGTTGCCACCTGGGCCTCACCCATAATTGGTGACTCAGGTCCCCACGTGGGCCTCTTCTACCTGGTGAATCTGGTCCTTACCTGGTCCTCTCCTAGACCCGGGGACTCTGGTCACCACCTGGGCCTCACCTGGACCTGGTGAATCTGGTCACCATCTGGGCCTCACCCAGTCCTGGTGATTTTGTTCCGAACCTGGACCTGATTGCTGTGGACTCCTTCTTGGCCTCACCTGGAACTGGTGACTCTGATCTAATCTGCGCGTCACCCAGACCTGGTGAATCTGGTCCTCAACTGGGCATCATTGATACCTGGCGACTCTGTTCCACATCTGAGCCTCACTTGGACATGATGACTCTGGAACCTCTCTGGCTTCACCCTGACCTGGTGACTCTGGTCCCCATCTCGATGTCACCTGGACCAGGTGATTCTGGTACCCTTATAGGGCTCAACCAGATCTGGTGACTCTGGTCCTCAACTGGGCCTCACGTAGACCTAGTGAATATGCTCCATCTGGGCCTCATTTGGACATGGTGATTCTGATCCCTACCTCGGCATTACCGGGACATGGTTCCACTGCATGGCCTGCAGGTGTGCCTCACCTGGACCTGATAACTCTAGACCCCATCTGGGCATCATCAGGACATGGTTCCTCGGCATGGCCTGCAGATTGGCCTCACTTGGACCTAGTGAGTGGGGTTGTCAGCTGAGACTCACCCATGCCTGGTGACACAGGTCCCAACGTGGGCCTCACGTGGACCTGGTGAATATGGTCCTTCCCTTGTCCTCACCCGGAACCTGTAACTCTGGTCATCACCTGGGAATCACCTGGACATTGAGATTCTGTTCCCCATTGGGCCTCATTCAGTCCAGGTGACTTTGTTCCGACCTGGACCTGATTGCTGTGTACTCCTTCTTGGCCCTCACCTGGAACTAGTGACTCTGATCCTAACTGGGCCTCACCCGGATCTGGTGACTCTGGTCCTCACCTGTGGACCATTATGACCTGGATACTCTGTTCCACACGTGAGCCTCACCTGGACTTGATGACTCTGGATCCCCTCTGGGCCTCAGCCTGACATGGAGACTCTGGTCCCCATCTGGATGTCACCTAGACCAGGAGAATCTGGTACCCCTCTAGGCCTCAACTAGACCTGGTGACTCTGGTCCTCAACTTGACCTAACCGGGACCTAGTGAATATGCTCTCCACCTGCACCTCATCTGGACCTGGTAACTCTGGTTCTACCTGGGCATCATCGGGACATGGTTACTCTATTCCACACTGGGATACCTGATCCTGGTAACTCTGGTCCTGACTTTGGCCTCTTCTGTACCAGGTGACTCTGGCTCCACCTGGGCCTCAACTGTAACTGGTGACTCTGATCCTAAGTATGGCCTCACCAAACCTGGTGACTGTGGTTCCCATCGGGACCTCACTTGGACCTCGTGTCTCTGGTCCCACCTGGGCCACACCAGGACATGGTATCTCTGGTACCCACCTGGGTAGCATCAGGATATGGTTACACTGTTCACTAATAGTGACCCAGCCAGACCTATTAACTCTGGTCTTCACCTGGGCCACACCTGGACATGGTGATACTGGTTCCAACCTGGGTCTCACCTGGAGATGGTGAGTCGGATCCCCACCTGGTCCTCACCTGTAACTGGTGATTTTCATTCCAGCATGGACATGATGTTCACCTGGTGGCTGCAGTGTTTCTAGCTTCTCATGTACCTCGTGACTCTGGTCCCCACCAGGGCCTCACCGGGACCTGGTGTGTGTGGTTGCCTCACGTGGACCTGTTGACTCTGGTCGGCACCTGAGACTACCCTGGATCTGGTGACTGTGGTCCCCACCTTGCCTTCACCTGGATTTGGGGACTCCGATCCCCATCTGGGTCTCACCTGGCCCTGTTGACCATGGTCTTCAACTGGGTAAAATTGGGACCCGGTGACTGTGTTCCACAACTGGACCTCACCTGGACCAGTTGACTCTGGACCCCTCTGGGTCTCACCGTGCCCTAGTGGCTGTGAACCCCCTTTGGCCTGACTTGGAACTGCTGACCCTGGTTGAAACCTGCGCCTGACCTCGAACTGTTCACTCTGGTTATTTCAACGGCCTCCCCCTGACCTGGTGAACCTGGTCCCCAACTGGGCCTCATCTGGACGTGGTGACACTTGTCACAACCAGGGACTCACCTGGACCTGTTTACGGTGTTCCACAAGTGGGCCTCAAGTAGACCTGTTGACCATAGTCCCCAAGCTGGCCTCACATGGACCTGTTGCCTCTGTTCCCACCGGGGCCTCACTTGTACCTGGTAACTCTGGTCCTCACCTGGGCCTCATCTGGAACTAGTGAGACTGGTCCCCACCTGAGCTTCACCTGGACCTGGTGTATCAGGTCCTCATTTGGGCATTATGGGACCTTTTTTCTCAGTTCCAAATCGAGGCCTCACCTGAAACTAGTGATTCTCGTCCCCCTCTGGGCCTCACGCTGACGTGGTGAGTCTTGTCCCCACCTGGATATCACCAGAACCGGGTGACTCTGGTCCCCCTCTGGGACTCACCCAGAGCTGGGGACACTGGGGCTCAACTGAGCCTCAACAGGACCTGGTGTATCTAGTCCTCACTTAGGCCTCATCTGTACCTTCTGACTCTTTTCCCACCTGACATCAATGGGACATGGTTACTCTGTTCCCCACCTGGACATCACCTGGATATGATAACTTTGCTCCACACTTTGGCCTCAACTTCTCCTGATGAATCTGTTCCCCCCACCTAGGCCTCAATCTGGACCTGGTGACTATGGTCCTCACCTGGGCATCATTGGGACCTGGTTCCTCTGCATGGCCTGCAGGTTGGCTTCACCTGGACCTGGTGAGTGGGTTTGTCACCTGGGCCTCACCCTTGCCTCGTGACACAGGTCCCCACGTGGGCCTCACTTGGACCTGGTGAATCTGGTCCTTACCTGGTCCTCACCCGGAACTGGTAACTCTGGTCACCACATGGGAATCACCTGGGCCTGGTGAATCTGGTCCCCAACTGGGCCTCACCCAGTCCTGTTGACTTTCTTCCCCACCTGGACCTGATTGCTGTGGACTCCTTCTTGGCTAACCTGGAACTGCTGACTCTGATGCTAACTGGGCCTTACCCAGATCTGGTGACTCTGGTCCTCACCTGTGGACCATTATGACCTGGATACTCTGTTCCACACCTGAGCCTCACCTGAATACTTTGACTCTGGATCCCCTCTGGGCCTCAGCCTGACATGAGGACTCTGGTCCCCATCTGGATGTCACCAGACCAGGTGAATCTGGTACCCCTCTAGGCCTCACCTAGACCTGGTGACTCTGGTCCTCAACTGGGCCTCAACGGGACCTAGTGAACATGCTCCCCACCTGCGCCACATCTGGGCCTGGTGACTCTGGTTCTACCTGGGCATCATCGGGACATGGTTACTCTATTCCCACTTGGAGTGACCTGATCCTGGTAACTCTGGTCCTGACTTTGGCCTCTTCTGTACCAGGTGACTCTGGCTCCACCTGGGCCTCACCTGCAACGAGTGACTCTGATCCTAAGCATGGCCTCACCTGACGTGGTGACTGTGGTTCCCTTCGGGACCTCACCTGGACCTCATATCTCTGGTCCCAATTGGGCCTCACCAGGACCTGGTGTCTCTGCTACCCACCTGGGTAGCATCAGGATATGGTTACACTGTTCACTAACAGTGACCCAGCCGGACCTATTAACTCTAGTCTTTACCTGGGCCACACCTGGACATGGTGACACTGATTCCCACCTGGGTCTCAACTGGACATGGTGAGTCGGATCCCCACCTGGTCCTCACCTGTAACTGGTGATTCTCGTTCCCACATGGAGATCATGTGGACCTGTTGGCCGCAGTGTTTCTAGCATCTTTTTTTTTTAATTTTTATTTATTTATGATCGTCACAGAGAGAGAGAGAGGCAGAGACACAGGCATAGGGAGAAGCAGGCTCCATGCACCGGGAGTCCGACGTGGGATTCGATCCCGGGTCTCCAGGATGGCGCCCTGAACCAAAGACAGGCGCCAAACCGCTGCGCCACCCAGGGATCCCATGTGTTTCTAGCTTCTCACGTACCTGGTGACTCTGGTCCCCACCAGTGCCTTACTGTGACCTGGTGAATTTGGTTGCCACCTGCAACACACCAGGACCTGGTGATTCTGGTCTGCACCTGAGACTACCCTGGATCTGGTGACTCTGGTCCCCACCTGGGCTTCACCTGGATTTCGGGACTCCGGCCCCCATCTGGGGCACACCTGGCCCTGTTGACCATGGTCCTCAACTGGGAAAAATTGGGAACTGGTGTCTGTGTTCCACAACTGGACCTCACCTGGACCAGGTGACTATGCTCCCCTCTGGGTCTCACCGTGCCCTAGTGACTGTGAAGTCCAGTTTGGCTTGACTTGGACCTGCTGACCCTGGTTGCCACCTGCGCCTGAACTCGAACTGTTGACTCTGGTTCTTTCAAGGGCCTCCCCTGTACCTGGTGATCCTGGTCCCCACTTGGGTCTCAACTGGACGTGGTGACTCTTCTCACCACCGGGGACTCACCTGGACCTGCTTACTGTGTTCCACACCTGGGCCTCAAGTACACCTGTTGACCATGTCCAAGCCGGCCTCACATGGACCTGTTGCCTGTGATCCCAATCGGGGTCTCACGTGTACCATGTAACTCTGGTCCTCACCTGTGCCTCATCTGGACCTAGTGACTCTGCTCCCCACCTGGGCTTCACCTGGATCTGGTGACTCTGGTCCCCACCTGGATTTCACCTGGATCTGGTGACTCTAGTCGCCACCTGGACCTCTCCTGGACCTGGTGACTCTCTTTCCAACATGGACCGCACCGGTATCTGGTGACTCTGGTCCTCCCTTTGGCCTCAGCTGCACCTGGTGTCTCTCGTGCCCACTTTGACCTAACTCAGAACTACTAAATCTTGCCCCACCTAGGCCGCACCCAGACCTGGTGACTCTTGTCCCCAGCTAAGCCTCAATTCGACCTGATGAATCTGGTCCTCACGTGGGCCTCACATGGACCTGGGACTCAGCTGGATAGAGTGGCTCTGGTTCCCACAAGGGGCTCACCTGATACTGGTGACTATGGTCTTATTCTATGCCTCTCCAGGACCTAGTGATTCTGTTCCCCATCTGGGCCTGCATGGCCCTAGTAACTCTGGTCCTCACCCAGGCATCATTGGGACCTGGATAGTCTATGCCACACTTCGGACTACCTTTGACCAGGGACCTCTGGTCCCATTCGGGGCCTCAAACTAAACTGTTTACTCTGGTTCCCCCTCTGGGCCTCACCCTTACCTGGTGACTCCTGTCACCCTTTGGGCTTCAACTGGGCCTGGAGAATCTGGTCCTTAGCTGGTCCTCACCTGGATCTGGTGAATGGTCGCCACCTGGGTCTCACCTGGACTTGGTGAATCCTGTTGCCACCTGCGCCTTACCTGGACCTTGTGACTGTGGTCCCACCTGGACCTCTCCTGGATCTGGCGGCTCTGGTTCCCATAAGGGGCACTCCTGGACCTGGTTCCTGTGGTCTCCATCTGGCCTCACCTGGAACACAATGACTCTGATCCATATTTGGGCCTCTCCTGGACCTGTTGACTCTGGTCCTTACCTGGGCATCATTGGGACCTGGATACTCTCTTATATAACTTGGCCTCACCTGGACCTGGTGAGTGTGGTCCCACCGGGGCCTCACCTGGACGAGGTGACTGGTTCCCACAGGGACCTCACCTGGACCTGGTGACTCAGGTCCTCATATGGGCATCATGGGACCTGGTTTCTCAGTTCCACATCGGGGCCTCACCTGGACCTAGTGATTCTCGTCCGACCTTGGGACTCACCCTGACGTGCTGACTCTGGTCCCCACCTGGATATCACCAGAACCGGGTGACTCTGGTCGACCTCTGGGACTCACCCTGAGCTGGGGACTCTGGTCCTCAACTGGACCTAAACAGGACCTGGTGAATCTACACCTCACTTAGGCCTCGTCTGGACCTTGTGACTCTTTTCCCACCTGGCATCAATGGGACATGGTTACTCTGTTCCGCACCTGGGCCTCACCTGGACATGATAACTTTGCTCCACACTTTGGCCTCAACTGGTCCTGATGACTCTGGTCACCCCCCCGGCCTTAATCTGGACCTGGTGACTGTGGTCCCCACCTGGGTCTCACCTGGACCTGGTGACTCTCGTTGCCACATGAACCACACCTGGACCTGGTGACTGTGGTGTTTTTGTAGACTCACATTTACCTGGTGACTCCGGTCCCCACTCGGGCCTCACATGGATCTGGTGACTCTGGCCTGCAGGCTGGCCTCACCTGGACCTGGTGAGTGGGGTTGCCTCCAGGACCTCACCCATTCCTGGGGACTCTGTCCCCACGTGGGCCTCTTGGATCTGGTGAATCTGGTCCTTACCTGGTCCTCTCCCAGACCCGGGGACTCTGGTCACCACCTGGGCCTCACCTGGACATGGTGAACCTGGTCCCCATCTGGGCCTCACCCAGTCCTGGTGGCTTTGTTCCCCACCGGGACCTGATTGCTGTGGACTCTTTCTTGGCCTCACCTGGAACTGGTGACTCTTATCCTCTCTGCGCGTCACCCAGACCTGGTGACTCTGGTCCTCACCTGGGAATCATTGGTACGTGGTGACTCTGTTTTATACCTGAGCCTCACCTGGATATGATGACTCTGGAACCTCTCTGGGCCTCACCCTGACC
This sequence comes from Canis lupus familiaris, assembly GCF_011100685.1. Taxonomy (NCBI): domain Eukaryota; kingdom Metazoa; phylum Chordata; class Mammalia; order Carnivora; family Canidae; genus Canis; species Canis lupus. The sequence continues at coordinate 13,763 of NW_023331471.1, forward strand.
TGGTGACTCTGGTCCCCATCTGGATGTCACTTGGACCAGGGGATTCTGGTACCCCTCTAGGCCTCAATCAGATATGGTGACTCTGGTCCTCAACTGGGCCTCACCTGGACCTAGTGAATATGATCCATCTTGGCCTCATTTGGACCTGGTGAATCTGGTCCCTACCTGGGCATCATAGGGATATGGTTCCACTGCATGGCCTGCAGGTTGGCCTCACCTGGACCTTGTAACTCTCGTCCCTACCTGGGCATCATCGGGACATGTTTCCACACATGGCCTGCAGGTTGGCATCACCTAGACCTGGTAACTCTAGTCCCTACCTGGGCATCATGGGGACATGGTTCCTCTGCATGGCCTGCAGGTTGGCATCACCTGGACCTGGTGAGTGGGGTTGTCACCTGTGCCTCTCCCATGCCTGGTGACACAGGTCCCCATGTGGGCCTCACTTGGACCGGGTGAATCTGGTCCTTACTTGGTCCTCACCCGGAACTGGTAACTCTGGTCACCACCTGGGAATCACCTGGGCCTGGTGTTTCTGGTCCCCATCTGGGCGTCATCCAGTCCTGGTGATATTGTTCCCCACCTGGACCTGATTGCTGTGGACTCTTTCTTGGCCTCACCTGGAACTGGTGACTCTGATCCTATTTGCGCGTCACCCAGACCTGGTGACTCCGGTCCTCACCTGGATATGATTGGTACCTGGTGACTCTGTTCCACACCTGAGCCTCACCTGGACATGATGACCCTGGAACCTCTCTGGGTCTCACCCTAAACTGGTGACTCTGGTCTCCATCTGGATGCCACTTGGACCAGGTGATTCTGGTACCCATCTAGTCCTCAACGAGATCTGGTGCCTCTTGTCCTCAACTGGGCCTCACCTGGACCTAGTGATTATGCTCCATCTGGGCCTCACCTAGACCTGGTAAGTCTGTTCCCTACCTGGGCATCATCGTGACACGGTTCCTCTGCATGGCCTGCAGGTTGGCCTCACCTTGACCTGGTGTTGGGGTTGCCACCTGTGCCTCACCCATACCTGGTGACACAGGTCCCCACGTGGGCCTCACTTGGACCTGGTGAATATGGTCCTTACTTGGTCCTCACCCGGAACAGGTAACTCTGGTCATCATCTGGGAATCTCCTGGACCTTGTGAATCTGGTCCCCATCTGGGCCTAACCCAGTCCTGGTGACTTTGTTCCCCACCTGGACCTGATTGCTGTGAACTCCTTATTGGCCTCACCTGGAACTGGTGCCTCTGATCCTAACTGGCCTCACCCAGATCTGGTGACTCTGGTCCTCACCTGTGGACCATTATGACCTGGATACTCTGTTCCACACCTGAGCCTCACCTGGTCATGATGACTCTGGATCCCCTCTGGGCCTCAGCCTGACACGGTGACTCTGGTCCCCATCTGGATATCACCAAGACCAGGTGAATCTGGTACCCCTCTATGCCTCAACTAGACCTGGTGACTCTGGTCCTCAACTGGGCCTCAACGGGACCTAGTGAACATGCCCTCCACCTGCGCCTCATCTGGACCTGGTGACTCTGGTTCTACCTGGGCATCATCGGGACATGGTTACTTTATTCTCCACTGGGACTGACCTGATCTTGGTAACTCTAGTCCTGACTTTGACCTCTTTTGTATCAGGTGACTCTGGCTCAACCTGGGCCTCACCTGTAACTGGTGAATCTGAACTAAGCATGGCCTCACCTGACCTGGTGGCTGTGGTTCCCATCGGGACCTCACCTGGAACTCATGTCTCTTGTCCCACCTGGGCTTCACCAGACCCTGGTGTCTTGGTCCCCACCTGGGTAGCATCAGGATATAGTTACACTGTTCACTAACAGTGACCCAGCCGGACCTATTAACTGTGGTCTTCACCTGGGGAACACCTGGACATGGTGACACTGGTTCCCACCTGGGTCTCACCCTGATATGGTGAGTCTGACCCCCACCTGGGCCTCAATGTAACTGGTGATTCTCGTTCCCACATGGACATAATGTGGACCCGGTGGCTGCAGTGTTTCTAGCTTCTCATGCACCTCTTGGCTCTGGTCCCCACCAGGGCCTCACCAGGACCTGTTGAGTGTGGCTGCCAACTGCACCTCACTTGGACTTTGCTGATTCTTGTCTGCCCCTGAGATTACCCTGGATCTGGTGACTGTGGTCCCCACCTGGGCTTCACCTGATTCCGGTGACTCTGGTACCAACCTGGACCTCACCTGGATCTGGTGTCTCTGGTTCCCACCTGAACCTCTCCTGGACCTGGTGACTCTCTTTCCAACATGGACCTCACCTGGATCTGGTGCCTCTGGTCCCCAGTTTCGCCTCTCCTCGACCTCGTGTCTCTCATCCCCACTTTCACCTAACTCAGAACTGCTGAATCATGCCTCACCTAGGCCGCACCCAGACCTGGTGACTCTTTTCCCCAGCTATGCCTCAATTCATCCTGATGAATCTTGTCCTCACGTGGGCCTCACATGGACCTGGGACTCAGCTGGATTGAGTGGCTCTGGTTCCCACAAGGGGCTCACCTGATTCTGGTGACTCTGGTCTTATTCTATGACTCACCAGGACCTAGTGATTCTGTTCCCCATCTGCGCCTGCATGACCCTAGGGACTCTGGTCCTCAACCAGGCATCATTGGGATCTGTATAATCTATTCCACACCAGGGCGTCACTCTGACCAGGGACCTCTGGTCCCATTCTGAGCCTCAACCTAAACTGGTTACTCTGGTTATCCCTCTGGGCCTCACCCTTACCTGGTGACTCTGGTCACCACTTGGGCTTCACTTGGGCCTGGTGAATCTGGTCCTTAGCTGGTCCACTCCTGGATCTGGTGACAGGTCGTCACTTGGGCCTCACCTCACTTGGTGAATCCTGTTGCCACCTGCGCCTCACCTGGACCTGTGACTGTGGTCCCACCTGGACCTCACCTGGATCTGGTGGCTCTGGTTCCCATATGGCGCTCTCCAGGTCCTGGTTCCAGTGGTCTCCTTCTGGCCTCACCTAGAATACAATGACTCTGATCCATATTTGGGCCTCTGCTGGACCTGTTGACTCTGGTCCTTACCTGGGCATCATTGGTACCTGGATACTCTCTTATATACCAGGGCCTCACCTGGACCTGGTGACTGTGGTCCCACCTGGGCCTCACCTGGACGAGGTGACTGGTTCCCACAGGGACCTCACCTGGACCTGGTGACTCAGGTCCTCATATGGGCATCATGGGACCTGGGTTCTCAGGTCCACATTGGAGCCTCACCTGGACCTAGTGATTCTCCTCCCCCTTTGGGCCTCACCCTGACGTAGTGACTCTGGTCCCCACCTGAATATCACCAGAACCGGGTGACTCTGGGCCCCCTCTGGGACTCACCCAGAGCTGGGGACACTGGTCTTCAACTGGGCCTCAACAGGACCTGGTGAATCTACTCCTCACTTAGGCCTCGTCTGGACCTTGTGACTCTTTTCCCAAATGGCATCAATGGGACATGGTTACTCTGTTCCCCAACTAGGTCTCAACTGGATATGATAACTTTGCTCCACACTTTGGCCTCAACTGGTCCTGATGAATCTGATCCCCTCACCTAGGCCTCAATCTGGAACTGGTGACTGTGGTCCACACCTGGGTCTCACCTGGACCTGGTGACTCTCGTTCCCACATGAACCACACCTGGACCTGGTGACTGTGGTGTTCTTGTAGACTCACATTTACCTGGTGACTCCGGTCTCCACTGGGGCCTCACCTGGATCTGGTGACTCTGGCCTGCAAGTTGGCCTCACCTGGACCTGGTGAGTGGGGATGCCACCTGGGCCTCACACTTACCTGGTGACTCAGGTCCCCACGTGGGCCTCTTGGACCTGGTGAATCTTGTTCTTACCTGGTCCTCTCCCACACCCGGGGACTCTGGTCACCACCTGGGCCTCACCTGGACCTGGTGAATCTGGTCCCCATCTCGGCCTCACACAGTCCTGGTAACTTTGTTCCCCACCTGGGCCTGTTTGATGTGGACTCTTTCTTGGCCTCACCTGGTACTGGTGACTCCGATCCTATCTGCGCGTCACCGAGATCTGGTGACTCTGGTCCTACCCTGGGCATCATTGGTACCTGTTGACTCTGTTCCACACATGAGTCTCACCTGGACATGATTTCTCTGGAAACTCCCTGTGTGTCACCCTGACCTGGTGACTCTGGTCTCCATCTGGATGTCACCTGGGTCAGGTGATTCTGGTACCCCTTTAGGACTCAACCAGATCTGGTGACTCTGGTCCTCAACTGGGCCTCACCGGGACCTAGTGAATATGCCCCATCTGGTCCTCATTTTGATTTTTTTTTATTTATTTATTCATAGAGATGCAGAGAGAGAGAGAGAGAGAGAGAGAGAGAGGCAGAGACACAGGCAGAGGGAGAAGCAGGCTCCATGCAGGGAGCCTGACGTGGGACTCGATCCAGGGTCTCCAGGATCACGCCCTGGGCTGCAGGCGGCGCTAAACCGCTGCGCCACCGGGGTTGCCCCTGGTCCTCATTTTGACCTGGTGACTCTGGTCTCTACCTGGGCATCATCGGGACATGGTTTCACTGCATGGCCTACAGGTTGGCCTCACCTGGACCTGGTAACTCTGGTCCCTACCTGGGCATAATAGGGACACGGTTCCTCTGCATGGCCCGCAGGTTGGACTCACCTGGACCTGGTGAGTGGGGTTACCACCTGAGCCTCACCCACACCTGGTGACACAGGTCCCCACGTGGGCCTCATTTGGACCTGGTGAATCTGTTACTTACCTGGTCCTCACCCGGAACTGGTAACTCTGGTCACCACCTGGGAATCACCTGGACCTGGTGAATCTGGTCCTGATCAGGGCCTCACCCAGTCCTGGTGACTTTGTTCCCCACCTGGACCTGATTGCTGTGGACTCCTTCTTGGCCTCACCTGGAACTGGTGACTGATCATATCTGTGCGTCACCCAGACCTGGTGACTCTGGTCCTCACCTGGGCATCATTGGTACCTGATTACTCTGTTCCACACCTGAGCCTCACCTGGACATGATGACTCTGGTACCTCTCTGGGCCTCACCCTGACCTGGTGACTCTGGTCCCCATCTGGATGTCACCTGGACCAGGTGATTCTGGTACCCCTCTAGGCCTCAACCAGATCTGGTGACTCTGGTCCTCAACTGGGCCTCACCTGGACCTAGTGAATATACTCGATGTGGGCCACATTTGGACCTGGTGACTCTGCTCCCTACCTGGGCATCATCGGGAGATGGTTCCACTGCATGGCCTGCAGGTTGGCCTCACCTGGACCTGGTAACTCTGGTCCCTACCTGGGCATCATCGGGACACGGTTCCTCTGCATGGCCTGCAGGTTGGCGTCACCTGGACCTCGTACCTCTGGTCCCTACCTGGGCATCATCGGGACACGGTTCCTCTGCATGGCCTGCAGATAGGCCTCACCTGGACCTGGAGAGTGGGCTTGCCATCTGGGCCTCACCCATACCTGGTGACACAGGTCTCACGTGGGCCTCACTTGGACCTGGTGAATCTGGTCCTTACCTGGTCCTCACCCGGAACAGGTAACCCTTGTCACCACCTGGGAATCACCTGGACCTGGTGAATCTGGTCCCCATCTGGGCCTCACCCAGTCCTGGTGACTTTGTTCCCCACCTGGAGCTGATTGCTTTGGACTCTTTCTTGGCCTCACCTGGAACTGGTGACTCTTATCCTCTCTGCGCGTGACTCAGGCCTGGTGAATCTGGTCCTCACCTGGGAATCATTGGTACCTGGTGACTCTGTTCCACACCTGAGCCTCACCTGGACATGATGACTCTGAAACCTCTCTGGGCCTCATCCTGACCTGGTGACTCTGGTCCCCATCTGGATGTCACCTGGACCAGGTGATTCTGGTACCCCTCTAGGCCTCAACCAGATCTGGTGTCTCTGGTCCTCAACTGGGACTCGGCTGGACTTAGTGAATATGCTCCATCTTGGCCTCATTTGGACCTGGTTACTCTGGTCCCTACCTGGGCATCATGGGGACCTGGTTCCACTGCATGGCCTGCAGGTTGTCCTCACCTGGACCTGGTAACTCTGATCCCTACCTTGGCATTATCGGGACCCGGTTACTTTGCATGGCCTGCAGGTAGGCCTCACCTGGACCTGGTGAGTGGGGTTGCCACTTGGGCCTCACGCATACCTGGTGACACAGGCCCCTACGTGGGCCTGACTTGGACCTCGTGTATCTGGTAATTCTGGTCACCACCTGGGAATCACCTGGACCTGGTGAATCTGGTAACTCTGGTCACCACCTGGGAATCACTTGGACCTGGTGAATCTGTGTCCCCATCTGGGCCTCACCCAGTCCTCGTGACTTTTTTCCCCACCTGGACCTGATTGCTGTGGACTCCTTCTTAGCCTCACCTGGAACTCTTGACTCTGATCCTAACTGGGCCTCACCCAGATCTGTTGACTCTGGTCCTCACCTGTGGACCATTATGACCTGGATACTCTGTTCCACACCTGAGACTCACCTGGACATGATGACTCTGTATCCCCTCTGGGCCTCTCCCTGACATGGTGACTCTGGTCCCCATCTGGAAGGCACCTAGTCCAGGTGAATCTGGTACCCCTCGATGCCTCAACTAGACCTGGTGACTCTGATCCTCTACTGGGCCTCAACGGGACGTAGTGAATATGCTCCCCACCTTCGCCTCATCTGGACCTGGTGACAATGGCTCCACCTGGGCCTCACCTGTAACTGGTGACTCGGATCCTAAGCATGGCCTCACCTGACCTGGTGTCTGTGTTTCCCATCGGGACCTCATGTCTCTAGTCCTCATGTCTCTGGTCCTCATGTCTCTGGTCCCAACTGGACCTCACCAGGACCTGGTGTCTCTTGTACTCACCTGGGTTACATCAGGATATGGTTACACTCTTCACTAACAGTGACCCAGCCGGACCTATTAACTCTGGTCTTCAACTGGGCCACACCTGGACATGGTGGCGCTGGTTCCCTCTTGGGTCTCACGTGGACATGTGATTCAGGTCCCTGCCTGATCCTCACCTGTAACTGGTGATTCTCGTTCCCACATGGACATCATGTGGATCTGGTGGCTGCAGTGTTTCTAGCTTCTCATGTACCTCGTGACTCTGGTCCCCACCAGGGCCTCACCGGTACCTGTTGTGTGTGGTTGCCACCTGTACCTAACCTGGACCTGGTAATTCTGGTCTGCGCCTGAGACTACCCTGGATCTGGTGACTGTTGTCCCCACCTGGGCTTCACCTGGATTTTGGGCTCTCGTTCCCATCTGAGCCTCACCTGGCCCTGTTGACCATGGTCCTCAACTGGGCAAAATTGGGACCCGGTGACTGTGATCCACAACTGGACCTCACCTGGACCAGGTGACTCTGGTCCCCCTCTGGGTGTCACCGTGCCCTAGTGACTGTGAACCCCACTTTGGCCTGACTTGGACCTCCTGACCATGGTTGCCACCTGCGCCTGACCTCGAACTGTTGACTCTGGTTCTTTCAAGGGCCTCCCCTGGACGTGGTGATCCTGGTGCCCACATGGGCCTGACCTGGACCTGGGGACTCTTGTCACCACCGGGAACTCACCTGGACCTGCTTACGGTGTTCCACACCTGGGCCTCAAGTAGACCTGTTGACCATGGTCCCCAAGCCAGCCTCACATGGACATGTTGCCTCTGATCCCCACCGGGGCTTCACGTTTACCTGGTAACTCTGGTCCTCATCTGGGTCTCATCTGGACCTAGCGACTCTGGTCCCTACCTTGGCTTCACCTGGATCTGGTGACTCTGGTCCCCACCTGGACTTCACCTGGATCTTCTGACTCTGGTCCACACCTGGACCTGACCTGCATCTGGTGACTCTGGTCCTCAGTTTGGCCTCATCTGGATCTGACATCTCTCGTCCCCACTTTGACCTAACTCAGAACTGCTGAATCTTGCCCCACCTCGGCCGCACCCAGACTTGGTGACTCTTGTCCCCAACTATGCCTCAATTCGACCTGATGAATCTGCTCCTCACGTGGGCCTCACATGGACCTGGGACTCAGCTGGATAGAGTGGCTCTGGTTCCCACAAGGGGCTCACCTGATATAGCTGACTGTGGTCTTATTCTATGCCTCACCTGGTCCTAGCGATTCTGTTCCCATCTGGGCCTGCATGGCCCTAGTGACTCTGGTCCTCACCTAGGAATCATTAGGACCTGGATACTCTATTCCACACCTGTGCCTCACATTGACCATGGACCTCTCGTCCCATTCTGGGACTCAAACTAAACTAGTTACTGGTTCCCCTTTGGGCCTCACCCTTACCTGGTAACTCTGGTCACCCTTTGGGCTTCACTTCACCAGATGAACCACACCTGGACCTGGTGACTGTGGTGTTCTTGTATACTCACATGTACCTGGTGACTCCAGTCCCCACTAGGGCCTCACCTGGATCTGGTGACTCTGGCCCGCCGGTTTGCCTCACCTACACCTGGTGAGTGGGGTTGCCACCTAGGCCTCACACATAGCTGGTGACTGAGGTCCCCACGTGAGCCTCTTGGACCTGGTGAATCTGGTCGTTACTTGGTCCTTTCCGAGACCCGGGGACTCTATCCCCACCTGGGCCTCTCCTGGACCTGGTGAATCTGGTCCCATCTGGGTCTCACCCTGGTCTGGTGACTTTGTTCCCCACCTGGACCTGATTGCTGTGGACCTCTTTTCTTGGCCTCACCTGCAACTGCGTGACTCTGATCCTATCTGCGCCTCCCCCCAGATCTGTGACTCTGGTCCTCACCTGGGCATCATTGGTACCTGGTGACTCTCTTCCACACCTGAGCCTCACCTGGACCGGAGGACTCTGGAACCACTCTGAGCCTCCCCCTGACCTGGTGACTCTCGTCCCCATCTTGATATCACCTGGACCAGGTGATTCTGGTACCCTTCTAAGACTCAAGTAGATATGGTGAAACTGGTCCTCAACTGGACCTCACCTGGACCTAGTGAATATGCTCCATCTGGGCCTTATATGGACCTGGTGACTCTGGTCCCTACCTGGGCATCATCGGGATATGGTTCCACTGCATCGCCTGCAGATTGGCCTCAACTGGACCTGGCAAATCTGGTCCCTACCTGAGCATCACCGGGACATGGTTCTTCTGCATGGCCTGCAGGTTGGCCTCACCTGGACCTGGTGAGTGGGGTTGCCACCTGGGCCTCCTCCATACCTTGTGACACAGGGCCCCACGTGGGCCTCCCTTTGACCTGGTGAATCTGGTCCTTACCTGGTCCTCACTCGGAACTAGTAAGTCTGGTCACAACATGGGAATCATCTGTACCTGGTGAATCTGGTCCCCATTGGGCCTCACTCAGTCCTGATGACTTTGTTCCCACCTGGACCTGATTGCTGTGGACTCCTTTTGGGCCTCACCTGGAACGGGTGACTCTGATCCTAACTGGGGCTCACCCAGATCTGGTGACTCTGGTCCTCACCTGTGGACCATTATGACCTGGATACTCTGTACCTCACCTGAGACTCACCTGGACATGATGATGCTGGATCCCCTCTGGGCCTCAGCCTGACATGGTGACTCTGGTCCCCATCTGGATATCACCAGAATCGGGTGACTCTGTTCCCCCTCTGGGACTCACCCAGTGCTGGGACACTGGTCCTCATCTGGGCACAACTGGACCTGGTGAATCTACTCCTCACTTAGGTCTCGTCTGGACTTTGTGACTTTTCCCACCTGGCATCAATGGGACATGGTTACTCTGTTCCCACTGGGCCTCACCTGGACATGATAACTTTGCTCCACACTTTGGCCTCAACTGGTCCTGATGACACTGATCCCCCCACCTAGGCCTCAAACTGAACCTGGTGACTGTGGTCCCCACCTGGGTCACACCTGGACTGGTGGTCTCGTTCTTACATGAACCACGCCTGGACCTGGTGACTTGGCGTTCTTGTAGACTCACTTTTACCTGGTGAATCTGGTCCCCACTAGGGACTCACGTGGATCTGGTGACTCTGGCCTGCAGGTTGGTCTCACCAGGACCTGGTGAGTGGGGTTGCCACCTGGGCCTCACCCATACCTGGTGACTCAAGTCCCTACGTGGGCCTCTTGGACCTGGTGAATCTTGTCCTTTCCCGGTCCTCTCCTAGACCCGGGGACTCTTGTCACCACCTGGGCCTCACCTGGACCTGGTGAATCTGGTCCCCATCTGGGCCTCACCCAGTCCTGGTGACTTTGTTCCCCACCTGGACCTGATTGCTGTGCCTTTTCTTGGCCTCACCCGGACTGGTGAGTCTGATCCTATCTGTGCGTCACCCAGACCGGGTGACTCTTGTCCTCACCTGGGCATCATTGGTACCTGGTGACTCTGTACCACACCTGAGCCTCACCTGGAAATGTTGACTCTGGAACCGCTCTGGGCCTCACCCTGACCTAGTGACTCTGGTCCCCATCTGGATATCACATGGACAAGGTGATTCTGGTACCCCCTAGGACTCAACAGATCTGGTGACTCTGGTCTTCAAAGGGGACTCACCTGTACATAGTGAATATGCTCCATCTGGGCCTCATTTGGACCTGGTGACTCTGGTCCATACCTGGGCATCATCGGGATATTGGTTCCACTGCATGCCCTGCAGGTTGGCCTCCCCTGGACCTGGTAAGTCTGGTCTCTACCTGGGCATCATCTTGATATGTTTCCACTGCATGGCATGCAGGTTGGCCTCACCTGGACCTGGTAAATATTCTCCCTACCTGGGCATCATTGGGATATGGTTTCACTGCATGGCCTGCAGGTTGGCCTCACCTGGACCTGGTGAGTGTTATTGCCACCTGGGCCTCACCCATACCTGGTGACTCAGGTCCACGTGGGCCTCTTGGACCTAGTGAATCTGGTCCTTACCTGGTCCTTTCCCAGAACGGGGACTCTGGTCAACACCTGTGCCTTACTGGACCTGGTGAATCTGTTACCCCTCTAGGCCTCAACAAGATCTGGTGACTCTGATCCTATCTGCGCGTCACCCCGACCTGGTGACTCTGGTCCTCACCTGAGCATCATTGGGACCTGGTGACTCTGTTCCACACCTGAGCCTCACCTGGACATGATGACTCTGGAACCTCTCTGGGACAACCCTGACCTGGTGACTGTGGTCCCCATCTGGATGTCACCTGGACCAGGTGATTCTGGTACCCTTCAGGCCTCAACCAGATCTGGTGACTCTGGTCCTCAACTGGGCCTCACTTGGACCTAGTGAATATGCACCATCTGGGCCTCTTTTGGACCTGGTGACTCTGGTCCCTACCTGGGGATCATCGGGACATGGTTCATCTTTATGGCCTGCAGGTTGCCTCACCTGGACCTGGGGTGCCTTGCCACCTGGCCTCACCATACCTGGTGACTCAGGTCCCCACGTGGGCCTCATTTGGACCTGGTGATCTGGTCCTTACCTGGTCGTCACCCGGAACTGGTATGTCTGGTCACCACCTGGGAATAACCTGGCCTGGTGAATCTGGTCCCCATCTGGGCCTCACCCAGTCCTTGTGACTTTGTTCCCCACCTGGACTTGATTGCTGTGGTCCCATTCTTGGCCTCACCTGGAACTGGTGACTCTGATCCTAATGGCCTCCCAGATCTGGTGACTCTGGTCCTCACCTGGGAGTTATTGGTACCTGGACTCTGTTCCACACCTGAGCCTCATCTGGAACTGATGACTCTGGCCCTTTCTGGTCTCACCCTGACTGGTGACTCTGGTCCCCATCTGGATGTCACCTGGACCAGGTGATACTGGTACTCCTCTAGGCCTCAACCCGATCTGGTGACTCTGGTCCTCAACTGGCCTCAACTGGACCTAGTGAATATGCTCCATCTGGGCCTGATTTGGACCTGGTAACTCTGGTCACTACCTCGGCATCATCGGGTCATGGTTCCACTGCATGGCCTACAGGTTGCACTCACCTGGACCTGCTTACTGTGTTCCACACCTGGGACTCAAGTAGACCTGTTGACCATGGTCCCCAAGCCTGCCTCACATGGACCTGTTGCCTCTGATCCCCACCGGGGCCTCACGTGAACTGGTAACTCTGGTCCTCACCTGGGCCTCATCTGGACCTAGTGACTCTGGTCCCCACCTGGACTTCACCTGGATCTGGTGACTCTGGTCCCCACCTGGACTTCCTGGATCTGATGACACTGGTCCACCTGGACCTCACTGGACCTGGTGACTCTGGTCCTCAGTTTGGCCTCACCTCCTGTTGTCTTTCTTCCCCACTTTGACCTAACTCAGAACTGCTGAATCTTGCCCCACCTAGGCCGCACCCAGACCTGGTGACTCTTGTCCACAGCTATGCCTCAATTCGACCTGTTGAATCTGGTCCTCACGTGGGTCTCACATGGACCTGGCACTCAGCTGGATAGAGTGGCTCTGGTTCCCACAGGGGCTCACCTGATACTGCTGAATGTGGTCTTATTCTATGCCTCACCAAGACCTGGTGATTCTGTTCCCCATCTAGGCCTGCATGGCCCTAGTAACTCTGTTCCTCACCCAGGCATCATTGGGACCTGGATACTCTATTCCACACCTGGGCCTCACTCTGACCAGGGACCTCTGGTCCCATTCTGGGCCTCAAACTAAACTGGTTACTCTGGTTACCCATCTGGGCCTCACCCTTACCTGGTGACTCTGGTCACCCCTTTGACTTCCCTTGGGCCTGGTGAATCTGGACCTTAGCTGGTCCGCACCTGGATGTCTGGTGACTGGTCGCCACCTGGGCCTCCCCTGGACTTTGGTGAATCCTGTTGCCAGTTCGCCTCACCTGGACCTTGTGACTGTGTTCCCATCTGGACCTCACATGGATCTGGTGGCTCTGGTTCCCATATTGGTCTCTCCTGGACCTGGTTCCTGTGGTCTCCATCTGGCCTCACCTGGAAAACAATGATTCTGATCCATATTTGGGCCTATCCTGGATCTGTTGTCTCTGGTCCTTACCTGGCCTCATTGGGACCTGGATACTCACTTATTTACCTGGGCCTCACCTGGACCTGGTGAATGTGGTCCCACCTGGGCCTCACTTGGACGAGGTGCCTGGTTCCCACAGGGATCTCACCTGGACCTGGTGACTCAGGTCCTCATATGGGCATCATGGGACCTGGTTTCTCAGTTCCACATCGGGGCCTCACCTGGACCTAGTGTACTCGTCCCCCTCTAGGCCTCACCCTGACGTGGTGACTCTGGTCTCCAGCTGGATATCACCAGAACCGGGTGACTCTGGTCCCCCTCTGGGACTCACCCGGAGCTGGGGACACTGCTCCTCAACTGGGCCTCAACAGAACCTGGTGAATCTACTCCTCACTTAGGCCTCGTCTGGACCTTGTGACTCTTTTCCGACCTGGCATCAATGGGACATGGTTACTCTGTTCCCCACCTGGCCTCACCTGGACATGATAATTTGCTCCGCACTTTGGCCTCAACTGGTCCTGATGACTCTGGTCCCCCACCTAGTCCTCAATCTGGACTGTTGACTGTGGTCCCCACCTGGGTCTCACCTGGACCTGGTGACTCTCGTTCCCACATGAACCACACAGGACCTGGTGACTGTGGTGTTCTTGTAGACTCACATTTACCTGGTGACTGGTCCCCATTAGGGCCTCACCTGCAACTCGTAACTCTGGTCCATACCTGGGCATTATCGGGACCGTTCCTCTGCATGGCCGGAAGGTTGGCCTCCCCTGGACCTGGTGAGTGGGGTTGACATCTGGGCCTCACCCATACCGGTGACACAGGTCCCCACGTGGGCCTCACTTGGACCTGGTGAATCTGGACCTTACCTGGTCCTCACCCGGAAATGGTAACTGTGGTCACCACCTGGGAATCACCTGGACCTGGTGAATCTGGTCCCCATCTGGGCCTCACCCAGTCCTGGTGACTTTGTTCCCCACCGGGACCTGATTGCTGTGGACAATTCTTGGCCTCACCTGGTACTGGTGAGTCTGATGCTATGTGGGCCTCACCCAGATCTGGTGACTCTGGTCTTCACCTGGGACCATTATGACCTGGATACTCTGTTCCACACCTGACCCTCACCTGGACATGATGACTCTGGGTCCCCTCTGGGCCTCACCCTGACATGGTGACTCTGGTCCCCATCTGGATGTCACCTAGACCAGGTGAATCTGGTACCCCTGTAGGCCTCAACTAGACCTGGGCATTTTGGTCCTCAAATGGGCCTCACCGGGACCTAGTGAATATGCTCCCCACCTGCGCCTCATCTGGACCTGGTGACTCTGGTTCTACCTGGGCATCATCGGGACATGGTTACTCTATTCCCCACTGGGACTGACCTGATCTGGTAACTCTGGTCCTGACCTTGGCCTCTTCTGTCCCAGGTGACTCTGGCTCCACCTGGTCCTCGCCTCTAGCTGGTGACTCTGATCCTAAGCATGGCCTCACCAGACCTGGTGACTGTCGTTCCCAATGGAACCTCACCTGGACCTCATGTCTCTGGTCCCTCCTGACCCTCACCAGGACCTGGTGTCTCTGGTACCCACCAGGGTAGCATCAGGATATGGTTACACTGTTCACTAACAGTGACCCAGGCGGAACTATTAACTCTGGTCTTCACCTGGGCCACACCTGGACAGGGTGTCACTGGTTCCCACCAGGGTCTCACCTGGACAGGTGTGTCGGATCCCCACCTGGTCCTCACCTGTAACTGGTGATTCTCGTTCCCACATGGACATCATGTGGACCTGGTGGCTGCAGTGTTTCTAGCTTCTCATGTACCTCGTGACTCTGGTCCCACCAGGGCCTCACCGGGACCTGGTGAGTGTGGTTGCCACCTGCACCTCACCTGGACCTGGTGATTCTGGTCTGCACCTGAGACTACCCTGGATCTGGTGACTCTGGTCCCCACCTGGGCTTCACCTGTTTTTGGGGACTCCGGTCCCCATCTGGTCTCACTGGCCCTTTTGACCATGGTCCTCAACTGGGCAAAATTGGGACACGGTGACTGTGTTCCACAACTGGACCTCATCTCGACCAGGTCACTCTGGTCCCCTCGGGGTGTCACCGTGCCCTAGAGACTGTGAACCCCACTTTGGCCTGACTTGGACCTGCTGACCCTGGTTGCCACCTACGCCAGACCTCGAACTGTTGACTCTGGTTCTTTCAAGGACTCCCCTGTACCTTGTGATCCTTGTCCCCACCTGCTCCTCAACTGGACGTGGTGACACTTGTCCCAACCGGGGACTCACCTGGACCTGCTTACTGTGTTCACCTGGGCCTCAAGTAGACATGTTGACCATGGTCCCCAAACCGGCCTCACATGGACCTGTTGCCTCTAATCCCCACCGGGACCTCACGTGTACCTGTAACTCTGGTCCTCACTGGGCGTCATCTGGACCTAGTGACTCTGGTCCCCACCTGGGCTTCACCTGGATCTGGTGACTCTGGTCCCCACCTGGACTTCACCTGGATCTGGTGACTCTGGTCCCAACTGTACCTCTGCTGGACCTGGTGACTCTCTTTCAAACATGGACCTCACCTGGATCTGGTGACTAGTCCTCAGTTTGGCCTCACCTGGACCTGGCGTCTCTCGTCCCCACTTTGACCTAACTCAGAACTGCTGAATCTTTCCCCAATTAGGCCGCACCCATACCTGGTGACTCTTGTCCCCAGCTATGCCTCAATTCGACCTGATGAATCTGGTCCTCACGTGGGCCTCACATGGACCTGCTACTCAGCTGGATAGAGTGGCTCTGGTTCCCACATTGGGTTCACCTGATACTGGTGACTGTGGTTTTATTCTATGCCTCACCAGGACCTAGTGATTCTGTACCCCATATGGGCCTGCATGGTCCTAGTGACTCTGGTCCTCACCCAGGCATCACTGGGACCTGGATACTCTATTCCACATCTGGGACTCACTCTGACCAGGGACCTCTGGTCCCATTCTGGGCCTCAAACTAAACTGGTTACTCTGGTTCCCCCTCTGGGACTCACCCTTACCTGGTGACTCTGGTCACCCCTTGGGCTTCACTTGGGCCTGGTGAATCTGGTCCTTAGCTGGTCCGCACCTGGATGTGGTGACTGTTCGCCACCTGGTCCTCACCTGGACTTGGTGAATCCTGTTGCCACCTGCGCCTCACCAGGACCTTGTGACTGTGGTCCCACCTGGACCTCACCTGGATCTGGTGGGTCTGGTTCCCATATGGGGGTCTCCTGGACTGGTTCCTGTGGTCTCCATCTGCCTCAGCTGAAACACAATGACTCTGATCCATATTTGAACCTCTACTGGACCTGTTGACTCTGGTCCTTACCTGGGCATCTTTGGGAGCTGGATACTCTTATATAACTGGGCCTCACCGGGACCTGGTGACTGTGGTCCCACCTGGCCCTCACCGGGACGAGGTGACTCGTTCCCACAGGGACCTCACCTGGACCTGGTGACTCAAGTCCTCATATGGGCATCATGGGACCTGGTTTCTCAGTTCCACATCGGGGCCTCACCTGGACCTAGTGATTCTCGTCCCCCTCTGGACCTCACCCTGACGTGGTGACTCTGGTCCCCACCTGGATATCACCAGAACCGTGTGAGTCTGTTCCCCTCTGGGACTCACCCAGAGCTTGGGATATTGGTCTTCAACTGGGCCTCAACAGGACCTGGTGAATCTACTCCTCACTTAGGCCTCGTCTAGACCTTGTGACTCTTTTCCCACCTGGCATCAATGGGACATGGTTACTCTGTTCCCCACCTGGGCCTCACCTCCACATGATAACTTTGCTCCACACTTTGGCCTCAACTGGTCCTGATGACTTTGTTCCCCACACCTATGCCTCAGTCTGGACCTGGTGACTGTGGTGCCCACCCGGGTCTCACCTGTACCTCGTGATTCTCGTTCCCACATGAACCTCACCTGGACCTGGTGACTGTGGTGTTCTTGTAGACTCACATTTACCTGTGACACTGGTCCCCAAGGGCCTCACCTGGATCTGGTGACTCTGGCCTGCCGGTTGGCCTCACCTTGACCTGGTGAGTGGGTTGCTTCCTGGGCCTCACACATAGCTGGTGACTCAATTCCCCTCGTGGGCCTCTTGGACCTGGTGAATCTGGTCCTTACCTGGTCCTGTCCCAGACCCGGGGACTCTGGTCACCACCTGGGCCTCACCTGGACCTGGTGAATCTGGTCCCCATCTGGGCCTCACCCAGTCCTGGTGACTTTGTTCCCCACGTGGCCCTCATTGCTGTGGACTCTTTCTTGGCCTCACCTGGAACTGGTGACTCTGATCCTATCTGCGCGTCACCCAGATCTGGTGACTCTGGGCCTCACCTGAGCATCATTGGTACCTGGTGACTCTGTTCCACGCCTGAGCCTAACCTGGACATGATGACTCTGGAACCACTCTGGGCCTCTCCCTGAACTGATGCCTCTGGTCCCCATCTGGATGTCACCTGGACGAGGTGATTCTGGTACCCCTCTAAGCCTCAACCAGATCTGGTGACAGTGGTCCTCAACTGGGCCTCACTGGACCTAGTGAATATTCTCCATCTGGGTCTCATTTGGACCTGGTGACTCTGGTCCCTACCTGGGCATCATCGGGACATGGTTCCACTGCATGGCCTGCATATTGGCCTCACCTGGACCTGGTAACTCTGTTCCCTACCTGGGCATTATCGGGACATGGTTCTGCATGGACTGCAGGTTGGCCACCTGGACCTGGGGAGTGGGGTTGCCACCTGAGCCTCACCCATGCTTGGTGACACAGGTACCCACGTGGGCTCACTTGGACCTGGTGAATCTGGTCCTTACCTGGTCGTCACCCGGAACTGGTAACTCTGGTCACCACCTGGGTATCACCTGGACCTGGTGAATCTGTGTCCCCATCTGGGCCTCACCAGTCCTCGTGACTTTGTTCCCCACTGGACCTGATTGCTGTGGACTCCTTCTTGGCCTCACCTGGAACTGGTGACTCTGATCCTAACTGGGGCTCACCCAGATCTGGTGACTCTGGTCCTCACCTGTGGACCATTATGATCTGGATCTCTGTTCAACACCTGAGCCTCACCTGGACATGATAACTCTGGGTCCCCTCTGGGCCTCACCCTGACATGGTGACTCTGCTCCCCATCTGGATGTCACCTAGACCAGGTGAATCTGGTACCCCTCTAGGACTCAACTAGACCTGGGGATTCTGGTCCTCAAGTGCGCCTCACCGAGACCTATAGAATATGCTTCCCACCTGCTACTCATCTGGACTTGGTGACTCTGGTTCTACCTGCGCATCATCGGGACATGGTTACTCTATTCCCCACTGGGACTGACCTGATCCTGGTAACTCTGGTCCTGACTTTGGCATCTTCTGTACCAGGTGACTCTGGCTCCTCCTGGGCCTCACCAGTAACTGGTGACTCTGATCTTAAGCATGGCCTCACCTGACCTGGTGACTGTGTTTCCATCGGGACCTCACCTGGACCTCATATCTCTGGTCCCACCTGGGCCTCACCGGGACCTGGTGTCTCTGGTACCCACCAGGGTAGAATCAGGATATGGTTACACTGTTCACTAACAGTGACCCAGCCGGACCTATTAACTCTGGCTTCACCTGGGCCACACCTGGACATGGTGACACTGGTTCCCACCTGGGTCTCACCTGGACATGGTGAGTCGGATCCCCACCTGGTCCTCACCTGTAACTGGTGATTCTCGTTCCCATATGGACATCCTGTGGACCTAGTGGCTGCAGTGTTTCTAGCTTCTCATGTACCTCGTGACTCTGGTCCCCACCAGGGCCTCACCGGGACCTGGTGAGTGTGGTTGCCACCTGCACCTCACCTGGACTGGTGATTCTGGTCTGCACCTGAGACTACCCTGGATCTGGTGACTGTGGTCCCACCTGGCTTCACCTGGATTTGGGACTCCGTCCCATCTGGGCCTCACCTGGCCCTGTTGACCATGGTCCTCAACTGGGCAAATTGGGACCCGGTGACTGTGTTCCACATGGACCTCACCTGGACCAGGTGACTCTGGTCCCCCTCTGGGTCTCACCGTGCCTAGTGACTGCGAACCCCACTTTGGCCTGACTTGGACCTGCTGACCCTGGTTGTCACCTGCGCCTGACCTCGAACTGTTGACTCTGGTTCTTTCAAGGGCCTCCCTGGACCTGGTGATCCTGGTCCCCACCTGGGCCTTACCTGGACCTGGTGACTCTTGTCACCACCGGGGACTCACTTGGACCTGGTTACAGTGTTCCACACTGGGCCTCAAGTAGAACTCTTGACCATGGTCCCCAAGCCTGCCTCACATGGACTGTTGCCTCTGATACCTACCAGCGCCTCACGTGTACCTGGTAATCTGGTCCTCACCTGGGCCTCATCTGGACCTACTGACTCTGGTCCCCACCTGGGCTTCACCTGGATCTGGTGACTGTGATCCCCACCTGGACTTCACCTGGATCTGGTGACTCTGGTCCCCACCTGGACCTCTCCTGGACCTGCTGACCTGGTAACTGTGGTCCCCACTTGGGTCTCTTGGACCTGGTGACTCTTTTTCCACATGAACCACACCTGGATCTGGTGACTGTGGTGTTCTTGTAGACTCACATTTATCTAGTGACTCTGGTCCCCACTAGGGCCTCACGTGTATCTGGTGACTGGTCTGGTGCAGGTTGGCCTCACCTGGACCTGGTGAGTGGGGTTGCCACCTGGGACACACCCATACCTGGTGACTCAGGTCCCCACGTGTGCCTCTTTGACCTGGTGAATCTGGTCCTTACCTGGTCCTCTACTAGACCGGGGACTCCGGTCACCACCTGGGCCTCACCTGGACCTGGTGAGTGAATCTGGTCTCCATCTGGGCCTCACCCAGTCCTGGTGACTTAGTTCCCCACTTGGTCCTGATTGCTGTGGACTCTTTCTTGGCCTTACCTGGAACTGGTGGCTCTGAACCTATCTGCACGTCACCCAGATCTGGTGACTCTAGTCCTCAACTGGGCCTCACCTGGACCTAGTGAATATGCTCCATCTGGGCCTCATTTGGGCCTGGTGACTCTGTTCCCTACCTGGGCATCATCGGGACATGGATCCACTGCATGGCCTGCAGGTTGGCCTCACCTGGACCTGGTAACTCTGGTCCCTACATGGGCATCATCGGGACATGGTTCCTCTACATGGCCTGCAGGTTGGCCTCACCTGGACCTGGTGAGTGGGGTTGCCACCTGAGCCTCACCCATACCTGGTGACAAAGGTCCCCACGTGGGCCTAGATTGGACCTTGTGAATCTGGTCCTTACCTTATACTCACCCGGAACTGGTAACTCTGGTCACCACCTGGGCCTCACCCTGACTTGGTGATTCTGGACCCATCTGGATTTCACCTAGACCAGGTGAATCTGGACCCCTCTAGCCTCTCAACTAGAACTGGTGACTCTTGTCCTCAACTTGGCATCACCGGGACCTAGTGAATATGCTCCCACCTGCGCCTCATATGGACCTGGTGACTCTGGTTCTTCCTGGGCATCATCGGGACATGGTTACTCTATTCCCCACTGGGACTGACCTGATCCTGGTAACTCTTGTCCTGACTTTGGCCTCTTCTGTACCAGGTGACTCTGGCTCAACCTGTGCCTCACCTGTAAACTGGTGACTCTGATCCTAAGCATGGTCTCACCTGACCTGCTGACTGCGGTTCCCATGGGGACCTCACCTGGACCTCATGTCTCGGGTCCCTCTTGGGCCTCACCAGGACCTGGTGTCTCTGGTAACCATCTATGTAGCATCAGGTTATGGTTACACTGTTCACTATCAGGGACTCTGGTCCCCATCTGGATGTCACCTGGACCAGGTGATACTGGAACCCCTCTAGGCCTCAACCAGTTCTGGTGACTCTGGTCCTCAACTGGGCCTCACATGGACCTAGTGAATATGCTCCATCTGGGCCTCATTTGGACCTGGTGACTCTGGTCCCTACGTGGGCAACATCGCGACCTGGTTCCACATAATGGTCTGCAGGTTGGCCTCTTCTTGACCTGGTAACTCTAGTCCCTACCTGGGCATCATCGGGACACTGTTCCTCTGCATGGCCTGCAGGTTGGCGTCACCTGGACCTCGTACCTCTGGTCCCTACCTGGACATCATCGGGACACGGTTCCTCTGCATCGCCTGCAGGTTGGCCTCACCTAGACCTGGTGAGTGGGCTTGCCACCTGGGCCTCACCCATACCTGGTGACACAGGTCTCACGTGGGCCTCACTTGGACCTGGTGAATCTGGTCCTTACCTGGTCCTCACCCGGAACTGGTAACCCTTGTCACCAAATGGGAATCACCTGGACCTCGTGAATCTGGTCCCCATCTGGGCCTCACCCATTCCTGGTGACTTTGATCCTCACCTGGACCTGATTGCTGTGGACTCCTTCTTGGCCTCACCTGGAACTGGTGACTCTGATTCTACCTGGGCATCATTGGGACATGGTTACTGTATTACCCACTGGGACTGACCTGATCCTGGTAACTCTGGTCCTGACTTTGGCCTCTTCTGTACCAGGTGACTCTGGCTCCAGCTGGGCCTCACTGTACCTGGTAACTCTGATCCTAAGCATGGGCTCACCTGACCTGGTGACTGTGGTTCCCATCGGGACCTCATTTGGACCTCATGTCTCCGGTTACACCTGGGCCTCATCAGGACCTGGTGTCTCTGGTACCCACCTGGGTAGCATCAGGATATGGTTACACTGTTCACTAACACTCATCCAGGGACCTAATAACTCTGGTCTTCACCTGGGCACACGAGGACATGGTGACACTGGTTACCACCTGGGTCTCATCTGGACATGGTGAGTCGGATCCCCACCTGGTCCTCACCTGTAACTGGTGATCCTCGTTCCCATATGGACATCATGTGGACCTGGTGGCTGCAGTGTTTCTAGCTTCTCATGTACCTCGTGACTCTGGTCCCCACCAGGGCCTCACCGGGACCTGGTGAGTGTGGTTGCCCTGCACCTCACCTCACTGGGACCTGTGTTATTCGGGTCTGCACCTGAGACTACCCTGGATCTGGTGACTGTAGTCCCCACCTGGGCTTCACCTGGATTTGGGGACTCCGGTCCCCATCTGGGCCTCACCTGGCCCTGTTGACTATGGTCCTCAACTGGGCAAAATTAGGACCCGGTGACTGTGTTCCACAACTGGACTTCACCTGGACCAGGTGACTCTGGTCCCACTCTGGGTCTCACCGTGCCCTAGTGACTGTGAACCCCACTTTGGCCTGACTTGGACCTGCTGACCCTGGTTGCCACCTGCGCCTGACTTCGAACTGTTTACTCTGGTTCTTTCAAGAGCGTCCCCTGGACATGGTGATCCAGGTGCCCACATGGGCCTCACCTGGACCTGGTGACTCTTGTCACCCCCGGGAACTCACCTGGATCTGCTTACTGTGTTCCGCACCTGGGCCTCAAGTAGACCTGTTGACCATGGTCCCCAAGCCGGCCTCACATGGACTTTTTACCTCTGATCCCCACCGGGGCTTCACGTGTACCTGGCAACTCTGGTCCTCACCTTCGCCTCATCTGGACCTAGTGACTCTGATCCCCACCTGGGCTTCACCTGGATCTGATGACTCTGGTCCCCACCTGGACTTCACCTGGATCTGGTGACTCTGGTCAACACCTGGACCTGACCTGCATCTGGTGACTCTGGTCCTCAGTTTGGCGTCACCTGGACCTGGCGTCTCTCGTCCCCACTCTGACCTACCTCAGCACTGCTGAATCTTGCCCCACCTAGGCCGCACCCAGACCTGGTTTCTCTTGTCCCCAGCTATGTCTCAATTCGACCTGATGAATCTGGTCCTCACGTGGGCCTCACATGGACCTGCTACTCAGCTGGATAGAGTGGCTCTTGTTCCCACATGGAGCTCACCTGATTCTGGTGACTGTGGTTTTATTCTATGCCTCACCAAGGCCTAGTAATTCTGTTCCCAATCTGGGCCTGCATGGCCCTAGTGACTCTGGTCCTCACCCAGGCATCATTGTGACCGGGATACTCTATTCCACACCTGGGCTTCACTCTGACCAGGGACCTATGTCCCATTCTGGGCCTCAAACTAAACTGGTTACTCTGGTTCCCCCTCTGGGCCTCACACTAACCTGGTGACTCTGGTCACCCCTTTGGCTTCACTTGGCCTGGTGAATCTTGTCCTTAGCTGGTTCTCACCTGGATCTGGTGACTGGTCTCCACCTGGGCCTCACCTGGACTTGGTGAATCCTCTTGCCATCTGCGCCTCACCTGGACCTTGTGACTGTGGTCCCACCTGGAACTCACCTGGATCTGGTGGCTCTGGTTCCCATATGGGGCTCTCCTGTACCTGGTTCCTGTGGTCTCCATCTGTCCTCACCTGGAACACAATGACTCTGATCCATATTTGGTCCTCTCCTGGACCTGTTGACTCTGGTCCTTACATGGGCATCATTGGGACCTCGATACTCTCTTATATACCTCGACCTCACCTGGACCTAGTGACTCAGGTCCTCATATGGGCATCATGGTAACTGGTTCTCAGTTTCACATCGGGGCCTCACCTGGACCTAGTGATTCTCGTCCCGCTCTGGGCCTCACCCTGACGTGGTGACTCTGCTCCCCACCTGGATATCACCAGAACTGGGTGACTCTTGTCCCCCTCTGGGACTCACCCGTAGCTGGGGACACTGCTCCTCAACTGGGCCTCAACAGGACCTGGTGAATCTACTCCTCAGTTAGGCCTCGTCTGGACCTGTGACTCTTTTCCCACCTGGCATCAATGGGACATGCTTACTCTTTTCCCCACCTGGGCCTCACCTGGTCATGAAATTTGCTCCACACTTTGGCATCAACTTGTCCTGATGACTCTGGTCCCCCACCTAGGCCTCAATCTGGATCTGGTGACTGTGGTCCCCACCTGGGTCTCCCCTGGACCTGGTGACTCTCGTTCCCACATGAACCACACCAGGACCTGGTGACTGTGGTGTTTTTTAGACTCACATTTACCTGGTGACTCTGGTCCCCACTAGGGCCTCACCTGGATCTGGTGACTCTGGCCTGTAGGTTGTCCTCACCTGGACCTGGTGAGTGGGGTTGCCACCTGGGCTCACCCATACCTGGTGACTCAGGTCCCCACTTGGGCCTCTTGGACCTGGTGAATCTGGTAATTCTGGTCTCCACCTGGGAATCCCCTGGACCTGGAGAATCTGGTCGCCATCTGTGCCTCACACAGTCCTGGTGACTTTGCTCCCCACCTGGACCTGATTGCTGTGGACTCCTTTTGGGCCTCACCTGGAACTGGTGAGTCTGATCCTAACTGGGCCTCACCCAGATCTGGTGACTCTGCTCCTCACCTGTGGACCACTATGACCTGGATACACTGTTCCACACCTGAGCCTCACCTGGACATGATGACTCTGGATCCTCTCTGTGCCTCACTCTGACATGGTGACTCTGGTCCCCATCTGGATGTCACCTAGACCAGGTGAATCTGGGACCCCTGTCGACCTCAACCAGACCTGGTGACTCTGGTCCTCAACTCGGCCTCACCTGGACCTAGTGAAAATTCTCCCACCTGCGCCTCATCTGGACGTGGTGACTCGGGTTCTACCTGGGCATCATCGGGGCATGGTTACTGTATTCCCCAATGGGACTGACCTGTTCCTAGTAACTCTGGTCCTGTCTTTGACCTCTTCTGTACCAGGTCACTCTGGCTCCACCTGGGCCTCACCTGTAACTGGTAACTCTGAACCTAAGCATGGCCTCACCTGACCTGGTGACTGTGGTTCCCATCGGGATCTTACCTGGACATCATGTCTCTGGTCCCACATGGGCCTCACCAGGACCTGTGTCTCCGGTACGCACCTGGGTAGCATCAGGATATGGTTACACTCTTCACTAACAGTGACCCAGCCGGACTATTAACTCTGGTCTTCACCTGGGCCACACCTGGACATGGTGACACTGGATCCCACCTGGGTCTCAACTTGACATGGTGAGTCGGATCCCCACCTGGTCCTCACGTGTAACTGCTGATTCTCCGGCCCACATGGACATCATGTGGACCTGGTGGCTGCAGTGTTTCTAGCTTCTCATGTACCTTGTGACTCTGGTCCCCGCCAGGGCCTCACTGGGTCCTGGGGAATGTGGTTGCCACCTGCACCTCACTTGGACCTGGTGATTATGGTCTGCACCTGAGACTCCCCTGATCTACTGACTGTGGTCCCCACCTGGGCTTCACCTGGATATTTGGACTCCGGTCCCCATCTGGGCCTCACCTGGCCCTGTTGACCATGGTCCTCAACTGGGCAAAATTGGGACCCGGTGACTGTGTTCCACAACTGGACGTCACCTGGACCAGGTGACTCTGGTCCCCCTCTGGGTCTCACCGTGCCTAGTGACTGTGAACCCCACTTTGGCCTGACTTGGACCTGCTGACCTGGTTGCCACCTGCGTCTAACCTCCAACTGTTGACTCTGGTCCTTTCAAGGTCCTCCCCTGTACCTGGTGATCCTGGTCCCGACCTGGGCCTCAACTGGACGTGGTGACTCTTGTCACCACCGGGGACTCACCTGGA
>NW_023331472.1:0-39333 GCF_011100685.1 Canis lupus familiaris
CAGCTCAGGATCACCTCCAGGGTCCTGGGGAGGAGCTGTCACTGACAGCCATATGTCCCAGCGGAGACTGTGGGACCCCGGGAAGGGGTCGAGAGCCTGTGATGGACTTGTCCATACTCCTGCTGAGCCCGCTGGAGCCCCCAGATGAAGGCTGGGCTCCCGGGCCACCCGCACTCTAACCTGCACACTGGGGACTGGCTCTTGCTCACCGAGCTCCCTTGCCTCTATGTTGGCCTCGGAATGGTGGTCACTACACTAAGGCCCCACCTGTCAGAGGCTGCTGCACTGAACAGCTGGGGAAACTTGTTTTCCTGGAACCTGCCCCCCGCCTCATATTTGCTCACTTTCTGATCACAGTGAGGTTATTTGGTCTTTCTGGACCTCGGTCTTTCTACAGCATTGGGACAGATGGCTGTCTACTTGGAGGCTTTGTGGTGCTGTGGCAGCCCATGGGTGTTGGCATGAGCATCCATCATGTCAAGTGCAGCTGGAAAGAACTCTGGATCAGCTGTCATCAGATCAGGAATGGGTGGGGAGCTTAGACCTGTCATTGAACCTTTGGGGCTTCTGTTTCTTAAACACTCCAGGGACTATGAGCCCAGGGGCTCTCAACCCAGGGCCAGACTGCCGCTCCAGGTAGCACTGGAAGCTTGTGTATGCATGTGTGAGTTTGAAAGTGTAAGTGTGTGTGTGTGTGTGTGTGTGTGTGTTGGGAGGAGGGTTACTGTGACTGTGAGGTGCCCCTGGAACTTAGTGAGCTTCTCACAACGTACAGGACAGACTCCAACAGCAAAGACTTATTCCACCCTAATTGCCCATCAAGGCACCTTTGAGAAACTCTGGATGAGCCCATCTAGTCTCTCTGAAATTCTAGGAAGTCCCCCTCCCCCACCCCAGCAGAGAGGGTTGGGCTTCCTGAGATCTTGGCTGCCAGAGGAAGCTGGAATAAAGACTGCACTGCTGCCCTGGGGACCTATTGGGTCAAAGCCAAGACATCCACATGCTCTGCCTGACCACAAATGTTGGAGAGGATGCGGAGAAAAGGGAACCCTCTTACACTGTTGGTGGGAATGTGGACTGGTGCAGCCACTCTGGAAACTGTGTGGAGGTTCCTCAAAGAGTGAAAAATAGACCTGCCCTATGACCCAGCAATTGCACTGCTGGGGACTTACCCCAAATACAGATGCAATGAAACGCCGGGACACCTGCACCCCGATGTTTCTAGCAGCAATGTCCACAATAGCCAAACTGTGGAAGGAGCCTCGGTGTCCAACGAAAGATGAGTGGATAAAGAAGATGTGGTTTATGTATACAATGGAATATTCCTCAGCCATTAGAAATGACAAATACCCACCATTTGCTTCAACGTGGATGGAACTGGAGGGTATTATGCTGAGTGAAGTAAGTCAGTCGGAGAAGGACAAACATTATATGGTCTCATTCATTTGGGGAATATAATAAAAGTGAAAGGGAATAGAAGGGAAGGGAGAAGAAATGGGTAGGAAATATCAGAAAGGGAGACAGAACATAAAGACCCCTAACTCTGGGAAAGAACTAGGGGTGGTGGAGGGGGAGGAGGGTGGGGAGTGGGGGTGAATGGGTGATGGGCACTGAGGGGGTCACTTGACGGGACAAGCACTGGGTGTTATTCTGTATGTTGGCAAATTGAACACCAATAAAAATAAATTTATTATTAAAAAAATAAGAATGTAGGACTTAATCTCAGGCCCTCGTCCAAGGTCAAAGCAGACCCAACCCAGAAGTGCCAAGTTCCTGAATCCTTTTTTTCTCTGTTTATGAGTCAGACAGGGTCGATGATATTCCCTGAAAAACCAGAAAGCCATCTGTTCACTCATAGAATGAACTCTGCATTACCTCCCTTGCCTTCCTCTCCTGCCCCTGGGAGAAATGCGGTCTTTGGAATGGCAAGAGCAGCTCTGATTTTCCCTGGTAGGAAGGCACTGTCTAAAGGAAGTAGCTAGATTCATTCATTCATGCATGATTTGCTCAGTGGACATGCAGTTGGGCTACTATATGCCCAGGATTCCACAAGGTGCTGCATACCTTTCAGTAGTTACGTTGGCTTCATCTCTGATACCAAAATGTGGAATTGGAAACCTGTGGCTGAGGGCCTGTGTGATATCAAGGAGGGTCCCCTACTGGCTCCGTGCTTCAATTTATTCTTCATAATATGCAGCCCTGGTTCTATCCTTTCTCTGCCTGGTGGGGATAGTGTGAAGGCAGGCAGGGTGACATCTTATTTGGGGTTGGTTAGTAGCAGGTGTCATTTTAATAATGCAAGGCTGTCTTACCAATAGGTAGACCTGGCTGACCTCCTACGATGAATGAACTTAAACAATTACCACTGATTTTGTTTTTAAAATGGGGAGACTGGTATTTTGAAGCTGCTATATTTTTCTATTCCTCTGTTAATTTCTTTGTAATCATTGGGTTGGATTCTTATTATTTGGTGGGGAAGGGAGCTTTTATTAAGGTAGGAAATTATATAAGGCAGAAGTCACAAGGCACAGTCTCTGCTGTGTTTAAAATCCTTTTGTATTTGTTGCAATATTTGAAGCTTGAGAGATTGCATGTTAAAAAAGCTGGTTTTCTGGGTGGAGGATGGGGCATGCCATTAAGTCTGGTTTGCTGTAATCCTCCTGCCCTGGAACGCTCCTCCCACCCATCTAATCCACCCCACCACTGTACTTCACTCATCTATGCCACCTGCCTGGTCCCTGGTGGACATTTGAGTTTACAAACCTGTGGCATAAAGGGTGGTATACATATTTTTCATTACTTTCAGTTTCTCTGGTGACTAGTCGAAGAGAGAAGGTCTTTACTGAGATTTGTGTTCTGCTTCCCAACTGGGAAACATGGGACTGACATACTTTGGGACCCAGGTTGGCTTTTTCGACACGTGGCGAAGATAAGCATGAATTTTAGGAATAATCTAGTTGGTATTTTTTAGCAGACAGAAGAGTTAGGTGCTGGAAGGGATGACCTTGGTGGTAGGTCTCTTCCCCAAGGACTCTCAGAAGGCATGAAGATTGGGGTGGGCCAGGCAAGTGCCTCCAGTCAAGTCACAGTCAGGGCTGGTGCATATTAATCCTTCTAACATGGCAGTAGTTGTGCTGCTTCTGACTTGGATCAATAATTCCTTGTATGTAATAAAACCGAACAGTACATCATTGCTGTCAAATAAAAAAAAATGCTTGTTATAAAATGAAACAAAGGAATGTGTGCCCAGTATAATATGAATATTTTTATGTCTAAAAATGTTCTGAATATAAAAATATTGGGTATTCGGTACATTTCCATATCCCTTCATTATAAAACGAGTAAGTCCATCAGATCTGAATTTAGTAATGAACTTTACATCATGTTACTCTACCATCAAATATCATTCACTCTGCTGTCTTTTGAAATGAGATATAATACTGAAAATACAGGTGCTCCCGGGAAGGACTCTGTCCTAGGATGGTAAAAGTCTTCCAAACAAGTTTGTCAAGAGCAACACTATTTCAGTATTCAGTATCAATTAATATTGCTAATTTTTAAATCTCTCCCATCATATTCCCCAAATCCATAATTGCCAGATTCTGTGAAAGCATCAATTCTTATGTTCAATACTGAACAATACCAAAGCAGATTCTAAGAATTTTTAAATAACAGTCACAATATTACTACATTCAAAAAGATGTATAAAGCATGTACTTTAGAACATCCACTTTGCTAAAAGGAAAAAAAAATCCAGTTTTGCATTCTGTCTATATATCATAAGTGAGTGTTACTCATAAAGGATTTGAACTCCCTCAGCATATGTGTCCACTTCCGCCATTAAAGTGAATTCAGGTGCCGGGCATGACTGTCCCCAGACAGGCTTTTTGAAATAACTGATGGCTGTGGTCTTATTGCCCCATTGAACTATATCTGGATACACTCTTGTTGCTTTGACAAGAGTTTCATACAACTCCACAGTCTGTAGAACACGTGGGATGTATCTCATAGTTTCTTTTATTAATGTAAACTATTTTCACTTTCTCCAGTGACAAATTGCTCCAAATTAGGTTTTTTACACCTATTATGACTGAACTGATGAGAAATTCATCTGTAGACCACAGCTGTGTATTGCAAGCATTATAAACCCTTGTGGCAAGGAGGTGATTGTTACATTGCCAAGATCAAGCAGAAGAGAATTGTTTATTTTGGAGGGAGGCAGAAATCTTCGTTTTCAAATTTTTCAAAATTTAAAAGATTATTTGTTAAGATCCAAAATGGCCATTTTAAGAGCTATCTAACAGCAACTTGTTTTAATATATTATGAGAGAGTGAAAATTTGTGCAGAGCCACTACATTCAAAAAGAAAAAGAAAATCTACTATTTTATTACTATTTAAGTATCCATTGAATGTTAGAAATATGGCAAGCATTGTATGTGGCAGAAGCAATATCTGGTGAACATACCATTTACATGACATGGAGAAGATAGATCTCTGTGAGAGGACAGGAATGTGATCCATGCATGCACTGAGTCCATATTTCCTAAGTGTATTTACACACACGTTTGTAATTATTCTCACCTGGTATACTTAATACTGTCTGGTGATTTGCCATGGATGACAACTGCCCTCCCTTAAAATCTACCAAAGGGACATAATGGCCTGACTTTTGAAAAGTTGCTGACAAGGAACAAAAACATATTTAAAAATTCAGTACTAACAGCAAATAGGAGCTTTATAGTAACACTTGGAAAACACTGAGAAATCACAAATAAATTCCAGAAAATTGAAAGAAACTTATGCTCTACTTTTCTTGGGCCATTAATGCATGAGAACGGAATAGATTTGAATACTCTTCACTTTAAAAAAGAACATGACTGGTTACTATTGATAAGTATTGTCATAAAATATAGGGTAAAATCAATGCCTAACTTTCAGAAATTGCAGACACCTCCAAATTTTCACATGTCAAGAATACCATTATCCACAATGTCTAAAGTATAGTACAACAAAAAAACCAATGTCCATGAAATTATCGTCACAATGCAACAATGTTGTGTTCACTGAATAAATATTCACTATAACAAGATTTCAAAAAAAAGACTTCATTCTTTAATTTTGGTATAGGCATGTGACTGTCAGTTTGCTATTGTATTCCTATGTGAAATAGAAGATTTATAGTAAAATATATTTGACATTTCCCTTAGTCATAGTCAATGATAATTTTAATCAAGATTGCGACAATAAACAATTATTTACCTTTGTCAACATAAATATGCAAAGAATACTAATTCTCATAATGTTCATGTTTCTTTTATCTTTTTAAGATTTTATGTATTTATTTATGACAGAGAGAGAGAGACAGACAGACAGACAGACAGAAAGACAGAGAGGCAGAGAGGCAGAGGGAGAAGCAGGTTCCATGCAGGGAGCTGGACGTGGGACTCGATCCTGGGTCTCCAGGATCACACCCTGGTGGTGCTAAACCACTGGGCCACCGGGGCTGCTCTGTTTGTTCTATCTTATTTGAACATTGGACAGCATTTGATATGAAATGTGTCACACTCATTTTCTTTCATTTTATTTGAAAATTTAAAAACTCTTTATTAAATTGGTCATAGAATTTCTCAATGCAACAACAATTTATTGAATCTATCTCATAACTTGAAATTATTTTTTCATAAATTAGTACACCCAAAATTTTTAAGATCCATCTTAATGTACTACAAAACATGGAAAACAATTATTGGATCATTAACCTTGTAACAGACATAATAATGATTTAGTAAAATGTGTAGGTTTTTTCTTTCACTAAATGACCATTTCAAAAGGAATATTTTCAAAGAAAATTATTAGTTTAAAAATTAGTCTAATGATTTTGGTCAAAATATAACACAGACAGGAAAATGAGACTTCTAAATTAAAAGAACAATTTTGTCGAGATAACTTTTTTTAGACCAGAATATGAAATTGTTTTTTAGATTGTGATTCCAAATCATGAAGAATCAGACCAAAGAAAGTGAAATAAATTCTTCAAGAATGTCAGACCTGCTTCAGATCTTTTTAGAATAAAATGGATATAAACAAACCAACAAAACACCATATTCTTTAAAGACAGTTGCACAGGCTTTCTTTATAAATAAGAAGAAAGAAGAAACCATTTCCTACATATGTTCCAAATAGTACATAGTACCAAATGCTCAGTAAGTATTCCTTGAATAACAAACCAGCACAAGTACCACCTGTTAAAAATAAGCATCTAAGATAAAAAATAAATTTCAATTAGTTACGTTGAAAAAAATTTTAGAGGGCGCCTTGTGGTGGTTCTCTATAAGAGGTATGCGTGATTAGACCTCAGTGACAAAAGGAAAACGTTCTAGGCTAGAAAAGTTTCAAATAAGGCAAAAATTTTCCCCTCTTAAAGATGTATAAATCAAATTCTTAGGATATTTTTAAATCATACTAATAGGAAAGCCTTGGACAAGTTATTGAAATGTATCAAAATTCATGTTTTTCTGCCAACTGAATATTTATTAACACTTATATAACAGTTATGAAGATGTATTCATATGAGCATATGCAAATGAAAACCACTTGAGATCAATAACTATAGTATAAAAAGTTTATGAACATGGACTTTAGCTGACATAATTTTCTTTTTTTCTGATATAATTTTCGATTGGAAATGATCTCATAAAAATCAAAGATGTGACATTGCATACACTGTGATGTTGAAGTCTGAGCTGACTGGGGAGTTTCTTCCTGCCTGTTGCTGAGCCTGCAAGTGAGCTCGCTCAGGGATGACACAGCTGTCTGCATGTGCCTACTGTTTTATCTCAAAACTTGTAGTGACAGGTGTGTCTTGTCACACTCTCTGGTGACCATTACAGGCCTGCCTTGTTTATCATTTCAAGATGAGCTCCGATGTGTGTGACCCTGACAGTACAGAATATAATCAAATGCCTTTGAACCGAGGAAGAGGAATTTATTGCTTGTTAACACATTTTACAGTTTATAGGGTCATTAGCCCCTTAGCTTCCGAGATTTTTTTTCAAGCTTGGCTTTGAATCTATAAATTCAACGGATTTCTATCACAGAATTGACAAGAAATGTGATATTTAGTGTAGCCTTTTATAAAATCCTTACCTCATATATAACGTATAACAATAAAAAAGAGTTAATAAGATGCTTTTCCTTTTCTTATCCATCTCAGAGGGGAATAATATAGCAAAGTTGTGTAACAAACAGTGAATTTTCTATATTGGAGTAGAAGATGTCTTAAACGTCATTAGTTTTATTTTTTATAAATTTATTTTTTATTGGTGTTCAATTTGCCAACATATAGAATAACACCCGGTGCTCATCCCGTCAAGTGTCCCCCTCAGTGCCCGCCACCCAGTCACCCCCACCC
Source organism: Canis lupus familiaris (assembly GCF_011100685.1). NCBI lineage: Eukaryota > Metazoa > Chordata > Mammalia > Carnivora > Canidae > Canis > Canis lupus. The sequence goes on from NW_023331472.1 coordinate 7,413, forward strand.
CCTGCCCACCCCCCTTCCACCACCCCTAGTTCGTTTCCCAGAGTTAGGAGTCTTTATGTTCTGTCTCCCTTTCTGATACTTCCCACTCATTTTTCTCCTTTCCCCTTTATTCCCTGTCACTATTTTTTATATTCCCCAAATGAATGAGACCATATAATGTTTGTCCTTCTCCGCTTGACTTACTTCACTCAGCATAATACCCTCCGGTTCCATCCACGTCGAAGCAAATGGTGGGTATTTGTCGTTTCTAATGGCTGAGGAATATTCCATTTACCCCAAAGATACAGATGCAATGAAACGCGGGGACACCTGCACCCCGATGTTTCTAGCAGCAGTGTCCACAGTAGCCAAACTGTGGAAGGAGCCTCGGTGCATGGAAAGATGAGTGGATAAAGAAGATGTGGTTTATGTAGAAAACGTCATCGATTTTTTTTTTCAATTTTTATTTATTTATGATAGTCACAGAGAGAGAGAGAGAGAGAGGCAGAGACACAGGCAGAGGGAGAAGCAGGCTCCATGCACCGGGAGCCCGACGTGGGATTCGATCCCGTGTCTCCAGGATCGCGCCCTGGGCCAAAGGCAGGCGCCAAACCGCTGCGCCACCCAGGGATCCCAACGTCATCGATTTTAAATAACTGCACGACAGGGGCCGGGAGGGAGGCGAGGCCGAGCGGGGGAGGCGGGCCGCGGGGCCGCGGGGAGGCCGGGGCGGCGAGCAGGACGCGGCGCCCGGGAAGGAGAGAAGGCGGCTTCTGCGCGGGGCGGGGGCGCGCCCGGCCCGGGGACCGCGATGCCCAGCTCCAGCCGCGTGCAGCCGCAGCAGGCGGGGACCGAAGCCGCCCCCGCGGCCCGAGCCCTGGGCCCCGGCCGCCTGCTGGGGGGCGGCGCTGCCGGGGGCGCCGGCCTGGCCGCTGCGGGCGGCCTCCGCCAGCAGAGGGGCCTGGGGACGGAGACGGAGCGCCCCCGGCAGGCGCCGCGCGGGACCCCCGGCCGAGCCCGGCGTCCCCCTCTCCCCGCGCTCGTCGTGCTCCGGACGGGCGTGGAGCCGCTGCAACCCGCTGCGAGGCCGAGGAGGAGGAGCAAGCGGAGGGGCGGGGGAGGAAGGGCGCACGGTGGTGGAGACGGCCGTGGAGTGGCGCCCGGGCAGCCGCAGGTCGGCCGCCTCTTCGGCCGGGAGCTCCGGGGCGGCCGCGCCCGGGGCCTGGGGGGCTTCCAAGGCCGGGCCCCGAGCGGCAGGCGGCGCCTTCTAGAGGACCCGGGCCGCCGAGCCCCAGCCCGGCCGGCAGCCGGGACCCGCGGCACAGCACCTCCCCCTGGACGGGCAGCCGCCGCGAGTGGCCTGGGCCGGGCGGCTGGGTCTGGCTGCGAGGTCTCTGGGGAACGAGACTCATGGAAGAAAGCAACAGCAGCCGAGAGAAGTGCCTGGAAGTGCTTTACGGAAACGACCACATACCTGCTGCTTCTCAGGCTTGTGCATGTCGACCCGGGGGTGACGAGCTCCAGGGTGTGCTGCTCCACCGGGTAACGTCACAGCTCTTCCTAGACACCCCAGGGTCCAAAGCAGCGAAACAAACTTCAAAACTCTTTCTTCAGTGGAAGACTTCTGGAAGTTCACCGAAGGTGCCTCATGGGATGGGCTGTACTGGAAGACACGGCCCCGCAACAGGACCGAAGCCGACAACCGACGTTTTGTCTCTATGAGAACCTCCTGTTAGGCTTCCACGGATCCGGCAACTCAGAGTCAGAAATGGATCCTGCTCTATCCCCCCGGACTGAAGAGATGAGATTAAAGAGTGCTATGATGTCTACTCTGTCACAAAAAGGTGACTTTTTGTCACCTCCACAAAAGCACTCCTACATCCGCAAGACCAGGCGCGAGCAAACTGTTTCTACGGAGCTTCGGGATTCTCCCACCTGGAGGCGCTGCCGGATGACAGCGAGGAATTGCAGCGCTTTGAGGCTGTGTCTGCCAAGGGCCAAGAGGCCCTGGTGTCCAGGGCTTCCCTGAGGCCACAATCGAGGATTTCCACAGCACGTTCGTGGGCCTGATGGAGCGGGTGGAGAAGCAGACCTCTGTAGCTGACCTGCTGGCCTCCTTCCACGGCCACAGCACCTCGGACTACCTGGTGGTGTACCTGCGGCTGCTCACCTCCGGCTCCCTGCAGTGCCAGAGCAAGTTCTTCAGCACTTCCTGGAGGGCGGGCGGACAGTCCAGGAGTTCTGTCAGCAGGAGGTGGAGCCCACGTGCAAGGAGAGCGACCACATTCACTCCACCGCACTGGCCCAGGCCCTGAGCGTCTCCGTCCAGGTGGAGCACGTGGACCGCGCGAGGGCGGCACCACCAACCCGCACACCTTCCCCGAGGGCTCTGAGCCCAAGGTGTACCTTCTCTGCCGGCCTGGGCACTACCATATCCTCTACAAACAGGGCTGGCCCCGGCCTCCCGCTGCCCTGTCTGCCCTCCCCTCTGCCAGGCGCTAGACATGTGCAGAAGTTTTTTGTGGTTATAAATGGTCATATTTCACTCCCTCCTCCACCTTCCCCCTCACGCAACCTTCCACATTTTATTAAAGGAGATGCTGGTGGTGAAAATAAAGTAGTGAAGTGTCAGTAGTGAAGACCGGGCTCCTTTTGGTCTAAGAAACAGAACTGCGGAAGTGTCCGTGCCCTGTAGCCATGTGCCCTGGCTTCTCCATCCCTTCATTCATTCATCCTCTAAACTCTTAACCAAGGAGAAGATGCTTTAAGTGAGTCTTCAGTGCTTATAGTTAAGACCATGCAGACCATGGCCAAAGTGACCTTTGGTTTCTCAGATTTTCTCTACTTTTTACTGCCTTCAGCTTCTGCATACGTATTTTTCAAAAGACTAAATTGTTGACTATATGGCCAACAAGAAAGTAGCTACAGGGCCTCTGGAGATTTCTTTGAAGATTCCTGGATCCTGTTTTCCTAGATCCAGTGACATCGTTCACTAGGTTGTTATCGGGTACTATTCTGGAACAGAAATTCTCATTTTACTAGCGTTTATGAATACATTTTTGTTCAGAGTACAGGTATTTAAAGTGTATACTAAACTTGTGAGCCAGTTTCCTGTCTGGTTTAAAACCTGGCGTCTCAAATGTGTGTTTATGATTTTGAATATGTATTGTCCATTGTGCAGATCTGTGGGGGTTTTGGTGTCCTTTTGTAACCATACTTAAAACATCTTGTGTATGAAGGGAAGCTAGTCAATACTTTTAGAAATACTGTAACTATTATAAAGAAATAAGAGTGTGCAGCCCAGGTGGCTCAGCGGTTTAGCACCGCCTTCAGCCCAGGGTGTGTTCCTGGAGACCCGGGATTGAGGCCCATGTCCAGCTCCCTGCATGGAGCCTGCTTCTCCCTCTGCCTATGTCTCTGCCTCTCTCTTTCTCTCTGTGTCTCTCATGAATAAATAAATAAAATCTTAAAACAATAAATAACTGCATTACAATTTCAAATGCATTCTATAAACTCCTATCAATACATCATAAGCTTATCTATAAAAATACTATAGTAAATGAATTAAAGAAACAAAACATTATTTTTAAACACTATGGAAATTTCACTTGTTTACTTTCAAAAAAATTATTTATTTATTAATGACAGAGACACACACACCGAGAGAGAGAGAGAGAGAGAGAGAGAGAAGCAGAGACAGAGGCAGGCAGAGAAGCAGGCTCCATGTAGGGAGCCTGACGAGGACCTCGATCCCGGGTCTCCAGGATTACACCCTAGGCTGAAGGCAGCGCTAAACCACTGAGCCACCTGGGCTGCCCACTTGTTCACTTTTTATTTATTAATAGTTTTTCTAGAATATGGAGAAACTTAAATTTAAAACAATTGCTATTTGGCAAAAGTGTATATATTTTAACTTAATATTTGGGATTTAAATTAATAATTGATTACAAGATAAATTTTGTTTGTTTTTAAAGATTTTATTTATATATTCATGAGAGAAACAAAGAAGAGAGGCAGAGACACAGGCAGAGGGAAAAGCAGGCTCTCTGGGGGGAGTCCTATCAGGACTTGATCCCAGGACTCTGGAGTCACTCCCTGAGCCAAAGGCAGGTGTTCAAACACTGAGCTATGAGTTGCCCCAGAAGATAAAAATTTTTAAGCAAAATGATTGAAAATATTCCTGAATTCTAACAAAAAGAAAGAAGGAAAATAAGTTATAGTGATTCGATACCTTTAAATGGAATTGAAATCAATTGGAATTAAATTATGTGATACATATTTCTTAATCATAACAATGGACTCCTGTACTAGACAGGAGGTAGTTTATCTTATATTTAGTAAGAAGGAAAACCACATTAGTTCTAGCACAGTGAGAAGATATTCATTAAAATAGCTATTTAACACTAAAAAGCCACTTCAAGAGTATGCTGACCCTCTCCCATTCAATTATCATCTTCCATTAGAACACAGGATGAACCTCAAAGATGCAAAATAGGATAAAGTCTATGTACCTGGCAAGTTTCTTAGTTATAAACGACAGAAACCAACTCTGCCTAACTGGAGTCATTGGGATCATTGAAAAGATATCAGGTAACTCACGAATTTATTGACTTGTTGGCAACTCAGCTAAGAAACAGAGGGAGGCTGGGTCAGGGAGAACACAAGCACAGCCAGATGCTGCCCCCGATGCAGCCGCCTCCAGGTCATCTCCACTGAGTCCTTCACCGGTTTCCTCAAACAAGAGCCATCACCTTCCACGTGAAAACTCTCCCACTAAAATCATGCTGTGGGACTCCAACAGCAGTTCTTCTTAGTCCATGAGTCTGAGTTCAGCCTCATATTAGTCCTAATAATTCAGCAGCTGCTGAATTTCATTGTGTTGAGCGGGTCTTCTCCTCAGACTCCAAACTATTTACACTTTCCCCCTGCTGTTTGGGATGCCCCTGTACCCAGGATACCCTCTTCTTCAATGTGTCCCTTGGTGTAACCCCACTTCACAACCCTTCTGCTGAGGGGATTCCATCTACTTTCACAGCTAAGACTCTCTCTCTCTCTTGCCTCCAAGTCTCTAACTCCACCAGCCTCTGAATTCCAGATCCTCACTGCTCTTTCCTTTCTGTCCACTTCAGCATTCACATTCAACATGTTTCGAGGTCAATTTATCATGTTGCTCGATCTTTCTTTTTTCCTTTCTTCTTCCGTGCACTTTCTCTGTAGGCAAGTCCAGCTTCTGCACCCCCCAAGACCTACCTAAACATGAGGCATTTTCAGTTTCTCCATCTCTTTCACCTTACAGGTTCAGATGGTGGCTACAGGGGTTAATTATTATTGTCTCTTCCCTCATTATTCCAGTAGCAGAACTACCCCTGTGCTGTTTCTTTTTTAAATTTTTTTTTTATTTATTCATGATAGCCACACAGAGAGAGAGAGAGAGAGAGAGAGAGAGAGAGGCAGAGACATAGGCAGAGGGAGAAGCAGGCTCCATGCACTGGGAGCCCGACGTGGGACTCGATCCCAGGTCTCCAGGATCGTGCCCTGGGCCAAAGGCAGGCGCTAAACCGCTGCACCACCCAGGGATCCCCCCTGTGCTGTTTCAACTCTTCAGGCAAGCGCTGACTCTGACTGGAGTGACACATTGAAGAACGGCCACCTCCCACAATGAAGAAATTGGAGTCTTTCCCCACAGAGGTTCACAAGGAAGCTACAGGAAGAAGATTCCTTTCCTTTTTGATTGTAAAGTGGTGGAAACATGAGGCCAGAAGATTCTACAGGCATGTCCCGGTGCCCTATGCCCCACACCCGCCAGTCTACAGTAATAGAAAATAAGGCTGTTGGGTTAGAAGGGAGGGATCAGAGATGGAGAGCAATTGACAGAGCTGGTGTCCCTGCTTCCAGGTGCACTCCTTTCCTACCCATGGTTTAGTTACTGAGATATTATTTCTCTCCTTTTATACTTAGTCAGGATGCCACTACTAGATGAATTTTCCCACCCCTATATTAATTATGTCACAGCTTACTCGGCATCATTCTCCATTACCTGCAGCATAAAGACCTCACTGTGACAGTCAGTCCTACATGATCTGGACCTAACATTTCCCATCTCATCTCCTGCAAGTCTTTCCTCTCCTCTCTTATGTTATAAACTCTGGCCTTTTTTTCATTTGTTATCTCATTGGCCCATTACATTTCTACCCAGCTGAATAGCACAGATTACCTCTTCTCCTGCAGTGAATTAAGCACTGAACAGTGGATCTGCAAGTCCCATGTTGGAGTCTAAATTCCATTTTCTCTGTGTGGAGTCATCGCTCTGCAAGTCTGTTATTTCTCATTTGTGAAATGATACAGTATCTTAGCTTCACTTAAAAAAAAGATTTTCTTTATTTATTTGTGAGAGAACGAGAGAGAGAGAGAGGCAGAGACACAGGCAGAGGTAGAAGCATGCTCCATGCAGGGAGCCTGACATGGGACTTGATCTGGGGTCTCCAGGATCATGCCCTGGGCTGAAGGCAGACACTAAACCTGAGCCACCCAGGTTAACTTTAAATGAGATGTGTTACAATATCTTTGAAGGAATTTTATGCCCATGTAATTTTATTCAGGAGATTCTATTTAACTGGCTGTTGATTTTACTTAATCTGCTGAGTAGCAAGAAAATTATATGGAGACCTTTCATAATATCTGAGATTCACAGAAGCCAAAGAGTGCTTGGTATATTCAATGGGCCAATATAGATATTCAAGTCCTGCATCAGGCTGAGTTGTGCCCCCTTAGCAGTCATCTGAGAGTTTGCTTGTAAAACCAAAGCCACACGGGTGTTTTCCGCTCAGAGGAAACTGGAAAGCAGAGCAGCTGATACCTGGGACTCTGCATTAAATTTGGTCCCACTAGTGATGTCCTGGAAGTCTTGTCCACCCCCCTAGAATCATGGGAGCTTCCTGGCTTTGCTGGACAATCAGGTCCACGTGACCATGAACAACTGTTCAACGTGGACTCTGCAAAATACTCCTCCCTCCGAGGCTCACTCTTTTGAGGCTCTCTTCGACAACTTTACAGTAACTGGTTCTCCTCTACTCCAGGGGAGAAAAGTGGTCCATCTGAAATTTTAAGTTTGAGTTTAGATGAAAATTTTTCATTGTAAATTTCATTGCTCTTCTCCCTCAAATACTCGGCAGAGAAATGACTGCGGGCAAATGGATTGAAACAGATCTTTCATTTCAACACTCCTTACGTTTTTGTGGAAAACTGTTACATATTCTTAGGTAAAGTTGCCAAAGGCTCTGACAAAAATTTTACCACCTCTCGTCTAAGGAAAACGTCTTGCCTATTAAAAAGAACTGTGTCAATTTTTAGCAAACTTATGAAGGCAAATATATTGGAAAACAAAAGGAGTTTTGTCTTTTGTGGGGGTCGATGAACAGAAAAAAGTTTTCAGAGTTAATGACTCAGGCTGAGGATCTCTGAGTCCTGTAGGCTTTGCTTCCACGTGGTAGCAATTGTATTTAAACAATGAAATTGCTTTATAGTATAAGCAAACTATAAACTATAGTTTATAGTATAAGCAAAGGAATTGGGAGTCATAGGGTCTCCCAAGGCTTGGAATCATCCACATAACCCCAGGGAGTCACTTGCAGTGAATGGGGCTCTGCTTAATTATCATCAAAATTGTGATTTGAGAATCATCATAGTGAATTCTGAGGTGGAATTCTAAGGTGTCGCCTAGTTTGATACTGTTTGTCTTTCTGCTGCTTTTGCATCTCATGTTGCAGAAGTCTAGCCTTAGGCTCACAAAGAACACAAGTACTGGCAGAAGGAAATGCTTTGGCAAAGGTTTAGTGGTTTCAGAAATCAGGTCTAGCAACCTGTCATGTGGAATCTTCAAACGTGTCTGTTAGCAAAACTGTGGTATTTTGAAATCACTTGTTGGTTAAATTGGAATCACCCTGAGACAGAAAAGTTCTGGCCAGAGATTGAAGCTCCACTGCTATAAAGGGTCAGTAAGTCAAAGATCTCTATTATTTAGTAGTATTATTACTACTTATGTGCTTTAATTCAACATTTTGACAAATATGTACAGGGCCATTTTCTCTGATCTATCAAGAATTGTCTAACAGGAAATGAACTTCTACTCCTTATCTGGACTCCTTTTAAAGGAAATGCACCCCCAATCTGCTCTTCTCCATTCTGTTCATACATAGCAGGAAGAGTTCACAAGTTGCTTAGTTACCTCTGCTCCATGTAATTAATGCAAGATGTTTATAGCTCAGACGTATCCCTCAGTAGACGTATTTTATGTGGTCTACATTTTTTTATTTTGGCAGTATTGGTATAACAACTTTCTGACCAACATTTGTTTTAAATGAGCAGATTATATAGTTACAGTTTTACAAGTTTGCATTTCAAATTGAATAAGCTTATATAATTTAAATGGTCACAAGTTTTTCCTACCATTAATACATTCCTATGAATAACACATTTAACCCCTTGTCAATAAACTGGGCTGGTTTCCTATATTTACAGTCACCAGAAAATGAGATTGTGGGATAAATTTATCCTTGTCAGATGCTTGATTTGACTGAGGTTGTGGAGCAAGGAAGGCTTAACTGAGTTAAATTTGGAGAGCTGAGTAAATGATTCATAAAGCATACCTTTAATTACAAATTCTAGCACGATGGTTTTCTATCACACAGAAGTCTTCTATTTGTTTTCCTAACATATAGAAATAATCATTGATAAAACATTGAACTTTCTTCTCATTCATTTATGTACACAGCCTAATAATAGTTAATGTCTTCATGAACTTAACTTATATGATCAACAGATTATAATGATTCGTACCACAAGTTTTGAGGGCCTAATATGTATAGACTTTGTGTGAGGCAGTAGTAATATGGGAAAACTTGATTCTTGTCTCATGGAATCAAAGAATGAATCTCACGGGCACAGGAAAGTGAGCAAAGGAATAGAAATTTATTAAGTAAAGATACAGAGAAAGCTCTCAGAAGTGAGAGGGGTCCCGAAAGGGTTGCCACTGTGGGCTTGTAGGGTTGGTCTTTTATTGAGAGCCTAATCAGGGAACCTAAATCCTTTTAACATATCTATTATCACCATTGAGTAAGGACTAGTATAACATCTTTAATGACTTACTTCCTTTCTAGAGTATGATGATTTTTTCTTGGTCACAAGGAGCTGTGATAACAAGACCCCACCTCTGGCACTTGGGGCAGGGTGGTCTGGCTTATTTAACTCTGGTTTACTTTTATCTACATATTTTTGGGATTTTTGTGAGGTTGAGTCCGGAGGCCCCTACTTAGCCCTGCTGGCCCCATTTGTCTCTAATTCAGTAGATATATACGAATAAATTCTAAATAGTCAAGGATGTTATATTTCAGGAATGTTTAATCATGATTCAATGCGATAAATGTCCTATTATAGGTATATACAAGTTACTACAGAAGAACAGAGATAGTGGAGAAGTGGGTTGAATTTCTGTTGTGGTCTAGGCATTGTACAATCATTTTACATACAAAATCTTATTTAATTTTCACAATATATCTGAGGCTTGTAGAAATAGAGCTGGTAGAAGTCCTGGACTTGGCCACGATTACATAGCTAGAAATGGTGGGGTGAGGATTTCAAGCCAAATTTATCTGATTTCAGACCTCTGTTCTCCCAACCATTGCAAGTTGCCTTATTCTCCCTAAGAAATGAGAGGATAGGAACTGAGGAGAGTCAGAAAAAGATTGAGAAATGGTATGACATTTGGAATGAGAAAATATGCATAAGGCTCACAGGTCTTGTCATTGGGACTGTCTTTTGGGGATAAAGAATTACCACAAGGAAGTTTCAGGAACAAGGTGAACATGTTCAAGAACTGGCAAGCATTTCAGAACAGTTGAAGCTTGAGGAGAAAAACAGAGATTGGCAAGATTTGGTGACATAGAGGTTGAGAAAAAAGCCACAAATTGTTTTCAGTATCAAGCCAAAGAGTTCTGATTTCATTAAAAAGTTAAAGAAGATAATGAATGCTTTGGGATGAGCAATAACAGACCAGATAGCATTTCTACAGGGGATCTTCCTGGTGGCAGTGTGGAGAAGGCAAAGGGATTGAAGTTGCTGAGGTAGAAACTAATTTGTAGTGTTTCAGCCAAGAAATAATGATCACTTGAGTCAAAGATTAACAAAGGTATGCACAGGGAAGGATTGTTGCTATTTTTTTAAAAGATTTTATTTATTTATTCATGAGAAACACAGAGAGAGGAAGAGACCTAGGCAGAGGGAGAAGTAGGCTCCCTACAGGGAGCCCAATGTGGCACTAAATTCCAGGACCCCGGGATCCTGCACTGAGTTGAAGGCAGATGCTCAGGCACTGAGCCACCCAGGCATCCTGATGCTAAAGATTTTAAGGATATAAATATCACAGGCCTTGGATTTGCACATATAAAATGAAGTGGGTTTAAAATTTGCAGAGTAACTCAAAATGGATGAAAGATCTAACTGTGAGACAAGATTCCATCAAAATCCTAGAGGAGAACACAGGCAACACCCTTTTAGAACTTGGCCACAGTAACTTCTTGCAAGATACATCCACGAAGGCAAAAGAAACCAAAGCAAAAATGAACTATTGGGACTTCATCAAGGTAAGAAGCTTTTGCACAGCAAAGGATACAGTCAACAAGACTCAAAGACAACCTACAGAATGGGAGAAGACATTTGCAAAGGACGTATCAGATAAAGTGTTAGTTTCCAAGATCTATAAAGAACTTATTAAACTGAACACCAAAGAAACAAACAATCCAATCATGAAATGGGCAAAAGACATGAACAGAAATCTCACAGAGGAAGACATAGACATGGCCAACATGCACATGAGAAAATGCTCTGCATCACTTGCCATCAGGGAACTACAAATCAAAACCACAATGAGATCCCACCTCACACCATTGAGAATCGGGAAAAATAACAAGGCAGGAAACCACAAATGTGGGAGAGGATGTGGAGAAAGGGGAACCCTCTTGCACTGTTGGTAGGAATGTGAACTGGTGCAGCCACTCTGGAAAACTGTGTGGAGGTTCCTCAAAGAGTTAAAAATAGACCTACCCTACGACCCAGCAATTGCACTGCTGAGGATTTACCCCAAAGATTCAGATGCAATGAAACACCGGGACAGGGCAGCCCGGGTGGCTCAGTGGTTTAGCCCTGCCTTCAGCCCAGGACATGACCCTGGAGACCCGGGATCGAGTTCCACGTCGGGCTCCCTGCATGGAGCCGCTTCTCCCTCTGCCTGTATCTCTGCCTCTCTCTTTTTCTCTGTGTTTCTCATGAATAAATAAATTAAAAAAAAAGAAACACTGGGACACGTGCACCCTGATGTTTCTAGCAGCAATGTCCACAATACCCAAACTGTGGAATGAGCCTCAGTGTCTATCGAAAGATGAATGGATAAAGAAGATGTGGTTTATGTATACAATGGAATATTACTCAGCCATCAGAAAGGACAAATACCCACCATTTGCTTCAACGTGGATGGTACTGGAGGGTATTATGCTGAGTGAAATAAGTCAATCGGAGGACAAGCATTATATGATCTCATTCATTTGGGGAAAATAAAAATAGTGAAAGGGAATAAAGGGGAAAGGAGAAAAAATGAGTGGGAAATGTCAGAAAGGGAGACAGAACATGAAAGACTCCTAACTCTGGGAAATGAATTGCGGGTGGTGGAAGGGGAGGTGGGCAGAGGTGGGGGTGACTGGGTGGCGGGCACTGAGTTGGGCACTGATGGGATGAGCACTGGGTATTATTCTATATGTTGGCAAATTGAACACAAATAAAAAATAAATTTATTTAAAAAATTAAAATAAAAAATAAATGAAAATGGCCAAAAAAATAAATAAAAATAAAATGCTTACCCTGTCATAATATAGCTTATAAAAATATTAAGCTACTTTTTAATAAAATTTATAGCATATCTTAAAAAATAAAATAAAATAAACTTTGCAGAGTGTCCTATCCCTGTCACCTTTTTGTTTGTTCCTTTTTAGTTACTTGATAAATTCTGGCCTCTGCTTTTCAAGCAGTAGTTGAAGGGAAGAATTACCTATGAAAATGGCCTGAAAAATCAAATGTAGTTGTTGTAATTTTAGTCTAAAATAGGAATAAAGGGGAAAGGAGAAAAAATAAGTGGGAAATGTCAGAAAGGGAGACAGAACATGAAAGACTCCTAACTCTGGGATATGAACTAGGGGTAGTGGAAGGGGAGGTGGGCGGGGTGGGGGTGACTAGGTGACGGGCACTGAGGTGTGCACTTGATGGGATGAGACTGGGTGTTATTCTATATGTTGACAAATTGAACACCAATAAAAAATAAATTAATAATAATAATAATAAAATAAAATAGGGATTGCAAGTCATTGCAGATAGAATACAAGCAAATTCAATTTGATCTCTGTCTTTAAATCTGGACGAACCAGAAACTGTCACTTTATAAGTAGAAAGAAGTACTCCTAAACTGCCTTTTGTGTCCTGCGGCAACCTACCTCTTTCTATATGTGGGTACTATCAGGCATAGAGTGTAAAAGAATATCACACATGCACAAAAATATGCATAGAACCATAAGGTCTACCTCATATGGAAGAAACACATAATCCAACTTGTTTCTTCTTTCATCCCTCCTTTAAAACATGACTCCTTCACTTCCATCTGGAGCATTTTATGAAGCAACTTCCTAGAATGTGCAGAAGGTCAGATCAAGTTTTCCTAAATCTGTGGGCTGCTTGGAGAGAATTTCAGTAAGTAAAGGCAATAAATTAAATTCAAAATGGAATTGAAGTTGATAGATAAAAACATAAAGTTTTCAGCATATGCAGGGTGGCAACAGTATGAAATGAACAGCTAAGCTGTGAACAAATGCCCAGTTGTTTCTAAATACATTATTTAGATTTATGTTTTGCTTTCTATTTGTCAAGTGTTGAGATAACTGTGAAAACCACTGCAGCCCCCAAACATTTTGGAAATGTAATTTCAGTAGGAAAGTTAAAATCTAGGTATGACCATTATTAGCCTACAGGCACAGTCATTAGCTACAATGATATCAGTAATATTCACTTTTATGGGCATCACTGGGTTAATTGTGTAGACACGGCATTTTATTCACATTGCAGTAGTATGTGGATGGAAGTCCCAAGATTCATACCCTTTAAAAATTATCATTAATCTGGGGGAATGCAGTCTTCCCAATTATCTTCTACAATTATACACTACTACTAGTGTTTTGACTGACTTGTACAGAAATTATCTTTTGCAATTCACGAATGGCAGGAGAGATCATGGGTGTTTCCTACATTTCTAACATTGTAGATTTAACTTTATGCCACCATAGTTACAGAGTTGAAATTTCATGGCAATCTTGAGTCAAAATATCTATTACTTTCTTCCTATCTTTTCCTACTTAAAGATGCATTTGCCTCTAAGTGAATGTTGATATCTCACAGGTAAAATAATGGACTATGATGCAACACATCTTATTTTCTTCATGTGTTTGTTCTGATATATACCTTCCAGAAGACAGAATTTAAGTAAGTCTAATTATGTTTTTTTATCATTTTGCACCTTTAAAATGTCACTGAACACACCTGTCATTGCCACCTCCAGCTAAATGACAGCATCCAGCCCTTTGGAAACATATGTGAGCTTATGCTGAAAAGCTTATTCCGAGCTCAGAGAAACCATGGAGTATTAAAAATATATTGTACTTCACATGCTTATAAAAGTCATATCCACTTCTAGAGACCACTGGTTTCACTTTTCTTTTTTTTAAATATTATTTATTTATTTACTCATAGAGACACAGAGAGAATGAGAGGCAGAGACACAGGCAGAGGTAGAAGCAGGCTCCATGCAGAGAGCCCGACGTGGGACTCGATCCAGGGTCTCCAGGATCACGCCCTGGGCTGCAGGAGACACTAAACCACTGTACCACCGGAGCTGCCCTGGTTTCACTTTTCCTCCCATTTGATATTATCTCACATCTGTGGAAATATGAGTGGAAGATCACCTCACTTGGCAATAGAAAATTGTGGAACTCTTTATGGAATATTCAACATGAAAATCAAATAATTGGTCTTAGGGGAAACTCCAAATAGAATAGGAGTTCCTGGGAGGATATGAGCTAAAGGAACCATTTTAAAGATACTGCACATATTTCTCTTTGTGAAATGGGGTTGGCACCTAATAATGAAAATGGCACCATCTACATTTCTCTGTAAATAAGTTTGAAATTCTATATTTACAATAAATACAGTATCTTTAACATTTTGTCCCTTCTTTAAGCTCCAAAATATAGTCATAGTTCCTTGTGAATCACTGATGGAAAAGAAGATTCTCTATATCCCCTAAGGTATTAATGTAGATATATATACAAAGTAAGGGAAAAATAGCCTTTCATGTGCAACTACACTCACTGTCATTCCAATGTGTCCACAGTCTGCAGGGAAATGTACCTATATAATAAGGGAGCACGGTCTGGACAAGAGGTTTTGGTTCAGGTTCTCTGGAAGGTGGAATATATCCTACTGATTACTTTTGACCAGTATCTTCCCCTGACCTACAATCTGTATTTCTTTTTATGATCAGAACTGTTTTAAGATTTAAATGTATTCTTTTTTTTAATTTATTTTTTATTGGTGTTCAATTTACTAACATACAGAATAACCCCCAGTGCCTGTCACCCATTCACTCCCACCCCCCCGCCCTCCTCCCCTTCTACCACCCCTAGTTCGTTTCCCAGAGTTAGCAGTCTTTACGTTCTGTCTCCCTTTCTGATATTTCCCACACATTTCTTCTCTCTTCCCTTATATTCCCTTTCACTATTATTTATATTCCCCAAATGAATGAGAACATATAATGTTTGTCCTTCTCTGACTGACTTACTTCACTCAGCATAATACCCTCCAGTTCCATCCACGTTGAAGCAAATGGTGGGTATTTGTCATTTCTAATAGCTGAGTAATATTCCATTGTATACATAAACCACATCTTCTTTATCCATTCATCTTTCGTTGGACACCAAGGCGCCTTCCACAGTTTGGCTATCGTGGCCATTGCTGCTATAAACATCGGGGTGCAGGTGTCCCGGCGTTTCATTGCATTTGTATCTTTGGGGTAAATCCCCAACAGTGCAATTGCTGGGTCGTAGGGCAGGTATATTTTTAACTGTTTGAGGAACCTCCACACAGTTTTCCAGAGTGGCTGCACCAGTTCACATTCCCACCAACAGTGTATGAGGGTTCCCTTTTCTCCGCATCCTCTCCAACATGAGGAAGACACAAAGAGATGGAAAAATATTCCATGCTCATGGATCGGCAGAATTAATATTGTGAAAATGTCAATGTTACCCAGGGCAATATACACGTTTAATGCAATCCCTATCAAAATACCATGGACTTTCTTCAGAGAGTTAGAACAAATTATTTTAAGATTTGTGTGGAATCAGAAAAGACCCCGAATAGCCAGGGGAATTTTAAAAAAGAAAACCATATCTGGGGGCATCACAATGCCAGATTTCAGGTTGTACTACAAAGCTGTGGTCATCAAGACAGTGTGGTACTGGCACAAAAACAGACACATAGATCAGTGGAACAGAATAGAGAATCCAGAAGTGGACCCTGAACTTTATGGTCAACTAATATTCGATAAAGGAGGAAAGACTATCCATTGGAAGAAAGACAGTCTCTTCAATAAATGGTGCTTGGAAAATTGGACATCCACATGCAGAAGAATGAAAATGTATTCTTTAAAAAAATAAATGTATTCTTTAGATATTGCTAAGTAAGAAAGAAGTTGTATTTACCCAAAACAGGAATTCTAACATTTCTTCTGTGCTTAGCACCAATTTTTTCAGTAGTACCAATTTCTGGCTAAGAAGGGAAAATGTGCATGCATGTGCCCGCGCGTGCGTGTGTGTGTGTTAAAGTTTATTTTCACCAGCCCTCCACAAGATGTTTGCAAGTAGAATCACACTTGAATCGACTTGAAATGTAACTAAATTTGGTTGTATCCAGACCTCATGAAATGAAATGTAATGTCATTGCTACACAAAAGTAGTAGGTGAGGAAAGGGCAATTCTGGGATGCCTGAGTGGATCAGCAGTTGAACATCTGCCTTTGGCTCTGGGCATAATCCTAGAGACCTAGGGTTGAATCCTAAGTCAGGCTCCCCACATGGAGCTTTCTTCTCCCTCTGCCTGTGTCTCTGCCTCTGTGTGTGTGTGTGTGTGTCTCATGAATAAATAATTAAAAATGTTTTAAAAAAGGAAAGGACAATTCTAGCCAGGGCAAAGGTCTATGGTGTGGGACAGTTTGGGCAGGGGACTCCCATTCCCACAGATGAGGTCCAGGGCTGCAAAGGGTCAGTGGAGGAAAAGAGGGGTAAGTGACAGAGACCCTATACTCCCCATGCTGAGTGATGTGGTCAAAACTTTATGAGTCTGTCCATTCCCAAAGAGAGAATGTATGAGAGTAAGGGCCTATGAAAAATGGCCACACCTCTATGGGACCAGGGCAAGGCAGTCTTCCTTCTCTTGAACAAAGAGGTAAGGAAAGTGAAGAGTAACGCTTTCTCTGAGCTTCCTTTCCCACCAACCAACAATATAGCCCTTCCTCCTAGCTTCTTCTTCTGCTGTTAAAACGTGGCTACTTTAAAAAAAATTTAAATAGGCAAATATTCATATTATACTATAATATCAAGCAAGGTGACCTTCTTCAAAACGTGTTGTCAATCACAGATACTGTCTGGGTTTAAGTTTACTACATTAAATGCAAATTAGTCTTAAAAGTACCAGCATTCTAATTTAGTAAACTTTTTCTATTTAGTAGTAGATTGCTAAGGAGTATTTTCAATATGGATATTATGGATAAAACAGGCAAAGCTTTGGGAGTAGATCTGAAATCTTAGAGCAGAGGAACATACTTCTGAGCTGAATACAATCTATAGGTATTCTTGTTTTTTGCTGCCATGCTATATACAGTAGAACTTAAGCTTATACACCAAAGCAGTCTCAAAACACCTTTGAAAGGAGAACCTTAAAAGAAAGAAAGAAAGAAAGAAAGAAAGAAAGAAAGAAAGAAGAAAGAAAGAAAGAAAGAAAGGAGAACCTTGCAGTTGCCTGCAGGCATTTATTTAGCCATTTTACGTGCTTAAAAAAATCTACACAATGTCTTTGAAGGACTATGAATGGGTGGTAAGCCCTCCAGCCACTTAACACTGAATACCAGCCATATTTAGGACAAAGTCTTTGTATTTTTGTATCAATAGTTAGGAGGACTTCAACAGGCAAATCTGAGGGGACACAATTCAGCCCATAGCAGCTATCATGAAGTGAATGGATATGGAGCAGAGTTGGGTTGAAATCCGAAAGAACAGTTACAAAGGCAGTGAGCAAAGCAAATGAGAACTCTTGTGAATGGATCTTGGATCTTGGTATTTGGACAAAGTAGCATAGAAATGTAAGTGGATTTGAGAGATGTTGCAGAATGCAAATTTGCAAAAATTGGTGATTGTTTGAATAGATGGGTCAGGGAGAAGGACGAGCCAAGGATGTTCCTCTATGCTCCCAGAATAGATCACTGTGAATATTGGCACTATTTACAATATGAAGAATTGAGGAACAGTCTGAAGATGATTTCTCTTTTGAAAGTGATGATTTTAAATGTCTGAAGACTATCCAGGTGAATGTGACCAGGAAAATCAGGTTAAAATTTTAGCCAGAAACCACAGAGTTATATACTTAGCTTGTTTATTTCCTGTATTTCTTCCTTATAATAAGCATGTATAGTCCCTATCTTTCTTCCCTAAAATTAGCATGTAGGTTATATAATTGTTTTAATGAGTGTTGTGTTAGCTGCATACCACAGGTTGTGATATTCAACAAATTCACACAGAGCACCCACAAGAGGGCCTAAGGATGAGGGGAAGTCTGCAATATTAAATGGGTTTGTAATGGAATCTCAGAGAGAAGGAGAAATTTTAGGGAAGACTTGAAGATGGCGAGGTAATTCACCAAAGGTATTTCTTGAAGATTTCTAGGCAAAAGGAAGAGTAGAGCCTAAGTTTTAAGGAATCAGGAATGCATGCCTGATTCATTCTAGGACCAACAGAGAGGCTGGAGGCTGAGTGAGCAATGGAGAGTATCCAGATAGGAAACTGGAAATGTGTTAGAGGTGACTGGGAGAGCCTTAGAGACCATCCTACAGCTTTTCTTCTGAATGAAGTGGGAAGGCACTACAGCATTTTAACAAGAGGTGACATATTCCAGCTTGCCACAGAAGGGGTCAAGTCAGCTGCAATAGTTGAAAATAGACACAGTGGGTCATGGCAAACCTGTTAGAAGGAAATGTGCAGAAGATGGCTTATGCCAGGGCAACTACAGCGCAGGTGGCTAGAAGTGGTTTTTTTCTGAGATGTCATTTTTAAAGATAGAGTCCTCAGGATTTCCTCACAAACTGGGTGTAGGTTTAAAAGCCAGAGGAGACAAGAATGACTCTGAGTCTTTTGGCCTGAGACACTATAGACAGGGAAACTTATGGCTGGAGCAACTCTAGCAGGGGGAAATTAGGTGCTCACTTTTAGCCACATTGTGTTTGAGATGTTTATTAATCATTCACGTGTTTATGCTGAGTGGGCAGTTGAATGAAGTATATGGTTTCAGGATAAAGATCTGGAGATTTAAAATTAAAATCTGTGAAATTAATTTGTATTGTGGTCAGAGAATGTCATCTTTGTTTTATTGATATTTGAGGATTACTGACATACTCGTTTTATTTTCTAGTATGTGATCATTTTGAAAATGTCCCATTCATGCTAGGGAAGAATGCATATCCTTTATTGGGTGTTCACCTTGATATCTTTACCAATTTTTAACCTACTTGAATTGTGAATAAAATAAATGGGTGCAAGGAGAGGCTAATGACAATTAGAATATTTAATCTTGGATGAGCCAGAGTAAGTGTTAGAAAAATAAATATACTAGTGTTTTGTTTTATTTTGTTTTTTGATCCATATTTGGTGTGTATCTCTTTGCACTCCCTTATTTCCAGTTTCCAGTTTTAGGTTGCTTTGAACATCTCTCCAATAAGAAAAATATATCAGATTTTTTTTTATTTTTTTTTTTATTTTTTTATTTTTTTATTTTTTTAAATTTATTTTTTATTGGTGTTCAATTTACTAACATACAGAATAACCCCCAGTGCCCGTCACCCATTCACTCCCACCCCCCGCCCTCCTCCCCTTCTACCACCCCTAGTTCGTTTCCCAGAGTTAGCAGTCTTTACGTTCTGTCTCCCTTTCTGATATTTCCCACACATTTCTTCCCCTTCCCTTATATTCCCTTTCACTATTATTTATATTCCCCAAATGAATGAGAACATATAATGTTTGTCCTTCTCCGACTGACTTACTTCACTCAGCATAATACCCTCCAGTTCCATCCACGTTGAAGCAAATGGTGGGTATTTGTCATTTCTAATAGCTGAGTAATATTCCATTGTATACATAAACCACATCTTCTTTATCCATTCATCTTTCGTTGGACACCGAGGCTCCTTCCACAGTTTGGCTATCGTGGCCATTGCTGCTATAAACATCGGGGTGCAGGTGTCCCGGCGTTTCATTGCATTTGTATCTTTGGGGTAAATCCCCAACAGTGCAATTGCTGGGTCGTAGGGCAGGTATATTTTAACTGTTTGAGGAACCTCCACACAGTTTTCCAGAGTGGCTGCACCAGTTCACATTCCCACCAACAGTGTATGAGGGTTCCCTTTTCTCCGCATCCTCTCCAACATTTGTTGTTTCCTGCCTTGTTAATTTTCCCCATTCTCACTGGCGTGAGGTGGTATCTCATTGTGGTTTTGATTTGTATTTCCCTGATGGCAAGTGATGCAGAGCATTTTCTCATGTGCATGTTGGCCATGTCTATGTCTTCCTCTGTGAGATTTCTGTTCATGTCTTTTGCCCATTTCATGATTGGATTGTTTGTTTCTTTGGTGTTGAGTTTAAGAAGTTCTTTATAGATCTTGGAAACTAGCCCTTTATCTGATATGTCATTTGCAAATATCTTCTCCCATTCTGTAGGTTGTCTTTGAGTTTTGTTGACTGTATCCTTTGCTGTGCAAAAAGCTTCTTATCTTGATGAAGTCCCAATAGTTCATTTTTTTTCTGTTTGGTTTCTATTTACTCTGATGACCTCTGTATTTTATTATATGAGTTTAATCTCTTTATAATAGTTCTGTGTGGTATCGGTTTTTTTTTGAATTATAACATTTGGAACTGTGCACATTACACATATAAACTCAGTGAATTTTCACAGATCGAACACCCCAGTGAAACTATCATCAACATCAAGAAATAAGACACTATTGTAGCCGGGTTAGAGGAGAGCAAGAGCACAGGGTTCCCAAATAGACCCATGTTATTCGTCACTAAGATTTCATTTGCCACTGACAAGATTCGAAGGCAGAGAAACAAGTCAGGGTTTAGTGAAAAGGAGTACCCTTCAGGGGATGCTATGCCTGCTGGGTGTTTTGCCTGAGTTAAGAGATAAGCTGATTGAAGAACTTAATCAATTAGAAAGTTTGAGGTCAAAATGGAGGTGGTCGAAATCCTCCTTCACTATCATGTGCAAAGTTCCATATGAACCCTTCCAGGAAATCTTCTCCTGCTAGCCTGGCTGGCATCCTGACTTCTTTTCTCTTTTCTTTTTAGGTTTTTAAAGATTTTTTAAATTTATTCATGAGAGACACACACAGAGAGAGGCAGAGACACAGGCAGAGTGAGAAGCAGGATCCATTCAGGGAACCTGATGTGGGACTGGATCCCTGGTCTCTAGGATCACACCCTGGGCTGAAGGCGGTGCTAAACAACTGAGCCACCGGGGCTGCCCACATCTTGTCTTCTAACATCATAGATTAGCTGAGCCTGCTCTTCTGAAATTTATGTAAATAGTGTCATGCCATATATATTCTTTTTTTTTGTCTGAGGGGCATGGATATGCAGACAGAAATGTAATAAAACTAAGCATAACAAAATATTAATGGTATAACCTCGTTGATATTTTGGTGTTTACTGTAAAATTCTTTCAATTTGCTTTATTTGTGAAAATAACCATAATAAAATGTTAGAAAACACTTTTTCTTTATCCTGACTTTCAAAAAAGTTTAAAAGTGTTCAAATTTATCAATTTGTATGGGGTTCGTAGCTCAAGTTTTCTCAGCAGACCAGCAGTTCGATGTCTTGGTAAATATTTCTCTGGAACTGAGAAGAATGGCTTACTAGGTTACTCACAGCTCACTCACTTACTTTTAACAATCCTACACTCTTTGTTCTGATTTTGTATTAATGGAATCATCTTCTGATTTTTTTTAATTTCTCAGAAGAAAGGAAGAGAATATAGAAATTTTGACCCTACGTTTGATAATTCTTTCTCATTGGAATTGATTATTTTTCTGTTAGAACTTTGGTTTCCTGAGCAGCTCAAGACAAACTGACCATCAACATACAGGCTTCATGGCAAGTAGGGAGTCTCTGGACCCAAGACAATAGCAAAATAGCAAAACACAAAGTCCCAATTCCTTATCTTTATTAATATTGTGTACAAATAAAGGATGCTCCATTTCCATGAAATTGCTTTCAAAACTAACTGGGAGGGAGGAGGGACAAGATGGTGGAAGAGTAGTGTCACTAAGTCACCTGTCCCCACCAAATTAACTAGATAACCTTCAAATCATCCTGAAAATCTATGAATTCAGCCTGAGATTTAAATGGAGAACTTCTGGAATGCTACAGTGAGAAGAGTGCATGCTTCTATCAAGGTAGGAAGACGGGGAAAAAGAAATAGAGAAACAAAAGGCATCCAAGGGGGTGGGGCCCTGTGGGAAGCCAGGCTAAGGCCAGGGTGAGTGTCCCCAGGACAGGAGAGCCCCGACCCGGAGAAGCAGGAGCTTCACCAATCTTCTCAGGCAGAAAGGCCTTGCAGGGAGTTAGAGCAGGATCCCAGGAGGGCAGGGATCCCTCAGGCTCCCTGGGACACTAACAGAGCACCTGCGCCCCAGGAGAGGGTCCCGAGCTCCCTAAAGGGCTGCTGCGCCCGCACGGCTGGACCCTGGAGCAGCTCAGAGGCGGCTCTGGCAGAGACTCCACACAGGAGGGGCTACGAGGCCATGGGAGCAGCTCGAAAGCAGCTCAGGCGGCTCTGCAGAGAGGGAGCTGCGGGGCCAGGATCGCAATTCCAATAGCGCAGGCCCGGGAGCACAGGGTGCCAGGGACACAGCCCAGGATCCAGCCTCCCTCCAGGACAGGCAGAGGCCAGGAGGGCACAAGACAACAAGGACTCTCCTGCCCCAAGCTGAGCACATCAGCGGCCCCCACCCCTGGAGCATCCAGACCCCTGCACAATGAGAGCTCTGTAGTTACTGTGGAAGCTGATTCCAGGGCTGCAGAGCTGGCCTCTGCCACTGTTACTGTTCCTCCTGGGGCCTCCCAGGATCAACAACCCCCACTGAGCCTCACAGTGGCCTCACCAGATAATCAGCTTAAACATCAGTCACTGAGCCCTGCACCAGGCAGGGGGCCTGAACAGCTTCCCCAAGTGCTAACACCTGAAAATCAGCACAACAGGACCCTCCCCTTAAAGACCAGCAAGGCGGACATGGGAAAAACAAATTATTGATCAACCAGCACTAGAAAGTTCCGAAGTCAAGGAACTTACAGTATACAGAACCACAGGATACTCCCCCTCTTTTTTTTTCCTTTTTGATTTCTGTTTGCTTTCCCCCACCCCTTTTTTTCCTCTTTTTCTTCTCTTTTTTTCTTTTTTCTCTTTTTTTCATCCTTTTCTTTCTTCTTATTTCCTTTTTCTTTCATTCTTTCCCTCCTCTCTTTTCTCCTTTTCCCAATACAACTTGTTTTTGGCCACTCTGCACTGAGCAAAATGACTAGAAGGAAAACCTTACCTCAAAGAAAGAATCAGAAACAGTCCTCTCTTCCACAGAGTTACACAATGCCAAAGTTAAGACATAATTCGATAATACTACACTTATACTTGGACTTATACTTGGTGACTTCAATCTAGCACTTTCTACACTCAATAGGTTCTTCTAAACACAACATCTACAAAGAAATGAGAGATTTAAATGATACACTGGACCAGATGGATTCCACAGATACCTACAGAACTTTACATCCAAACTCACCTGAATACACATTGTTCTCAAGTGCACATGGAACTTTCTCCAGAATAGACCACATACTGGGTCACAAATCAGGTCTTAACTGATACTAAAAGATTGGGATCGTCCCCTGCATATTCTCAGATCATAATGCCTTGAAATTAGAACTAAATCACAATAAGAAGTTTGGAAGGACTTCAAACACGTGGAGGTTAAGGACCATCTTGCTAAAAGATGAAACGGTCAACCAGGAAATTAAGGAAGAATTAAAAATATTCATGGAAACTAATGAGAATGAAGATACAACCATACAAAATCTTTGGGATACAGCAAAAGCAGTCCTGAGGGGGAAATACATCGCAATACAAGCATCCCATCCAAAAACTGGAAAGAATTCAAATACAAAACTAACCTTACACCTAAAGGAGCTAGAGAAAATACAGCAAATAGATCCTCCACCCCACAGAAGAAGGGAGTTAATTAAGATTCGAGCAGAACTCAACGAAATCGAGACCAGAAGAACTGTGAACAGATCAACAAAACCAGGAATTGGTTTTATGAAAAAATTAATAGGATAGATAAACCATTAGCCAGCCTTATTAAAAAGAAGAGAGAGAAGACTCAAATTAATAAAATCATGAATGAGAAAGGAGAGATCACTACCAACACCAAGGAAATACAAACGATTTTAAAACATATTATCAACAGCTATACGCCAATAAATTAGGCAATCTAGAAGAAATGGACCCATTCCTGGAAAGCTACAAACTACCAAAAATCGAACAGGAAGAAATAGAAAACCTGAACAGGCCAATAACCAGGGAGGAAATTGAAGCAGTTATCAAAACCCTCCCAAGACACACAAGTCCAGGGCCAGATGGCTTCCCAGGGGAATTCTATCAAACGTTTTAAAGAAGAAACCATACCTATTCTACTAAGCTGTTTGGAAAGATAGAAAGAGATGGAGTACTTCCAAATTCGTTCTATGAAGCCAGAATCACCTTAATTCCAAAACCAGACAAAGACCCCCACTAAAAGGAGAATTACAGACCAATATCCCTGATGAACATGGATGCAAAAATTCTCAACAAGATACTAGCCCAATAGGATCCAACAGCACATTAAGAAAATTATTCACCACGACCAAGTCGGATTTATCCCCGGGGAACAAGGCTGGTTCAACACTCGTAAAACAATCAGTGTGATTCATCATATCAGCAAGAGAAAAACCAAGAACCATAGGATCCTCTCATTAGATGCAGAGAAAGCATTTGACAAAATACAGCATCCATTCCTGATCAAAACTCTTCAGAGTGTAGGGATAGAGGGAACATTCCTCAACATCTGAAAGGCCATCTACGAACATCTCACAGGAAATATAATTTTCAATGGGGAAGCACTGGGAGCCTTTCCCCTAAGATCAGGAACCAGACAGGGGATGTCCACTCTCACCACTGCTATTCACCATAGTATTGGAAGTCCTTGCCTCAGCAATCAGACAACAAAAAGACATTAAAGGCATTCAAATTGGCAAAGAAGAAGTCAAACTCTCCCTCTTCACCGATGACATGATACTCTACATAGAAAAACCCAAAAGACTCCACTCCAAGATTGTTAGAACTCATACAGCAATTTGGTAGTGTGGCAGGATACAAAATCAATGCCCATAAAACAATGGCATTTTCTATACACTAACAATGAGACTGAAGAAAGAGAAATAAAGTAGTCCATCCCATTTACAATTACTTCACCCACAATTAAAACGATATAAACAATTCAATGAAACACTTCTATTTTAAGTAATTTTGAAGTTTTGCTCCTTATGTGCAATCTCATTTTTTTAAACATAAAGATACTCTTAATTTAGTAAAGAATAAGAAAGAAGAAAATCTTTACAGTGTCAACCTTGGACTGAGTGCCAAATGTGGAGCATTTTTTCTCTTTCTTCAAATTTTTGTTCATTAGATTTTTTGTTGTTGTTGTTCATTAGATTTTTTAAATGTTTGTTGCCAAATAAAAAATCATCTTGGCTGTAATTTGGAAGATGATCTATAAATATGAAAGAGTATTAAATAACCTTATCTTCTCACTTATGTAAAAGGATGTAAAAGAAATCAGCTTAATTTTCACATGAGATCAACTAGAAAGTAGATAGTTAAGAAAAATTTTTTAGAATTTTTTTTATAATAAATTTATTTTTATTGGTATTCAATTTGCAACATACAGAATAACACCCATGTTCATCCGTCAAGTGCCCCCTCAGTGCCCATCACTCATTCACCCACACCCCTGCTCTCTTCCCCTTTCACCATCCCTAGTTCATTTCCCAGAGTTAGGAGTCTACATGTCCTGTCTCCCTTTCTGATACTTCCCTCTCATTTTTTCTTCTTTCCCCTTTATTTTATTCCCTGTCAATTGTCTTCCTCAATTTCTTTCAGAAGTGTTCTATAGTTTTTAGGGTATATATCCTTTACCTCTTTAGTTAGGTTTATTCCCAGGTATCTTATGCTTTTGGGTGTAATTGTAAATGGGATGGACTCCTTCATTTCTTTTTCTTCAGTCTCATTGCTAGTGTATAGAAATGCCACTGACTTCTGGGCATTGATTTTGTATCCTGACCCCTCCCGGCCTCTGACTGTCCCAAGGGGAGGCTGGATCCTGGGCTGTGTCCCCAGCGCCCTGTGCTCCTGGGCCTGTGCTGTTGGATTCATGCTCCTGGCCATGCAGCCCCTTCTGAGCTGATCCTGTGTCAAGCCCTGCTCATGCTGCAGTGCTATAGGGACCTCGGTGCACTCTCCTGGAGGTGCAGGTGCTCTGTTAGTGTCCCAGGGAGCCTGGGGGCATCCCCGCCCTCCTGGGGTCCTGCTCTAACTCACTGCGGGCTCCTTTTTCCCCGGGAAGATTGGTGAAGCTCCTGCTTCTCTGGGACGGGGCACTCCTGTCCTGGGGACACTCGCCCCGGCCTTTGCCTGGCTCCTTGCGGGGCCCCTCCCGCTTGGATGCCTTTTGTTTCTTTATTTCTTTTTTCCCCGTCTTCCTACCTTGATAGCAGCACAAACTCTTCTCACTGTAGCATTCCAGTGTTCTCTCTTTAAATCTCAGGCCAAATTCGATGATTTGAAGCTTATCTAGGTAATTTGGTGGGGACAGGTGACTTGGGGACCCTACTCTTCTGCCATCTTGCCCCTCCCTTCTGACCGCATCGTATTTTAACTATTTATTTTGTTGTGGCCCCAACTTGTTAATAAACTCCTTGGGAGCAGTCAGTGCGCCTTTTGTCTGTATGCACAGTGCCTAGTGTTTAGCACATTGTAAATGGGCAACGAATGTTTTTTGATTGGGAAAAAAAAAGAAAGGGATCCCCTGGTGGCTCAAGGGTTTAGCATTTGCCTTCAACCCAGGATGTGAACCTGGAGATGCAGGATCGAGTCCCACATCGGGCTCACTGCAGGGAGCCTGCTTCTCCCTCTGCCTGTGTCTCTGCTTCTCTCATGAATAAATAAATAAAATCTTTAAAAAAATCAAATTTGTTCGGGCTATTTTTTTTCTAATTCCTTTAACCCTTACATGATACAGACGTTATTTTCTGATTGGTTACCTCTGAAAATGTACATGCCTTTTTTTTAAGACTTATTCATTTACTTGAGAGTGAGAGAGAGATTGAACACAGGTGGTGGTGAAGGTGCAGAGGCGCGAATCTTCAAGCAAACTCCCTGCAGAGCCAGCTCAGGGTTAGCAGTGGGTCTCAGGGTCCTGAGTTCTTAACCTGAGATGAAACCAGGAGTCTGATGGTTAACCAAGGGAACCATCCAAACACACTTTATTTTTTTTAATTTACATCCCTTTTAAACAAAGTCTAAAGTTGAAGTCTCAGCAGAATCAGCCTATAATATTTAATTCCACTCATTCAGAATATTTGGGAACTTTGAAATCCACAAATAAGACTTTTTAAAAATAACATCATGAATGCTTTATTTTGTCAGGTTTATTGAAGCATAATTTACTTGCATCATGTTCACCTTTTTGAGTTTATAGATCAGTGAGTATTCTTGAGCGTATGTAGGTAGGTACATATGCCACAATCAAGATACAGAGCAATTCTGTCCCCTGAAAATGTCCTCTCACAGCATTTTGTAGTCAATCTCCTTTCCCTGTGTCTTGGTGACCCTGGCCTGTGTTCTGCACCCATAGTTCTGTCTTTTCCAAAATGTTATTATTTAAATGGAATCATATGGGACATCTGGGTGGCTCAGTGGTTGAACGTCTGCCTTCGGCTTGGTTCATGACCCCAGGGTCCCAGGATCGAGTACCACGACGGGCTCCCAGCAGGGAACCTGCTTCTCCCTCTGCCTGTCTCTGCCTCTCTCTCTGTGTCTCTCAGGAACAAATAAATAAAATATTAAAAAAATGAAACTGAGAAATTGTATTCCATGTTGGTCGAACCATTTTGTATTCCCACTAGCAATCAATGTATGAGAGTTACAGTTGTTTTGCATCTTCATCAGCACTTAGGATGTTTTTTTTCCTTGCGACTCTAATAATAATAATACTTAATGGTATTTAATGGTATTCAATGGTATATAATGGTATTTAATTTTGGTTATAATTTGCAAATCCATAATTACTAATAAGCCAATCAACTTTTCACGTGCTTATTTGCTATCCATATCTCCTCTTTGATGAAATCTCTGTTAATTACATTTTATCATGTAATATTTTTAATTCCTGAGGAATTATAAGTAGATATGGATATTTTTAAAGACAATTTTACTAACCCAGTATAAGTAAACTCAAGTGCTTTAAAATCCAAAAGTAATAACCTCATAATTGACATTACCTTGTTGCAGCAAATAATTTGTATCTAAATAATTTTAAAAGGTTAAAGTAGAAATGAAGATATATCTCAGAGCTCGAGTCACTACCTTTAAAACTTTCATGACTAATAAAAATCAGCCAGTTTCCAACCACATAAAAATGCTTCTGATTTCTATTACTTCATACTTAGCCAAACATGTATAAGAATTAAATATGACAGTTAAAAACATCATGTGTTTCAAGCATTTCACACTAAACTGCTACAACTCAGGGACTGATGTGGAAAGCCTCTCTCGCTTTCTTTTTCCTCAAACAGCTAAAAAAATGTATTCCACTCATATTAAATACTGAAATGTTTAATACATACATAATATCACAAATAAAAATATATAATTGGCAATATATTTGGCAAAATATATATTGGCAAATATATTATTGGCAATATATTTGGCAAAATATATTGGCAATATATATATATACTGATTATAAGCAGTAATCAGATACCAAGTTATTATTTGATAATCAATAATCAAGGTTTCTTCTTTTTGTCATGATCCTCAAATATTCTTTTCTTTAAAATATTTTATTTAGTTATCCATGAGAGAAAATGCCGAGACATAGGCAGAGGGAGAAGCAGGCTCCCTGCGGGGAACCTGGTGTGGGACTCGATCCCAGAACCCCAGGATCACAACCTGAGCCAAAGGCAGATGCTCAATCACTGAGTCACCACCCTCCTCTTTTTTTCCCCCAAACACGTACTCCAAATGCTTTATTATTCTGTTCAGATGCTTACAAATACTGAAAGTCACCCAGCCTGGGGCCTAGCAGCCACTGCCCAGTGGTGGGCAAGGAGGTGGGCTTAGTGTTAAGGTGTGAAGGGCCAAGGCCAGGCAGCTGGTGGCCTGGTCCTCTGCTCTCCATTTCTGTCACCCTTCTGATGCTGAAGGGAGGGCAGCCACACCTCAGGATCCTCTCTCTCTGCTGCCTCCTCTCCTGCTCAGGTTCTCCCTGGAGCGTCTGAGCAGCCCTCCAACCCTGTTAGAAACCCAGCCTGTACAGAACCCGTGTAGCCGCAGTTCCCATCAGCTCCCTTCCTCTTCCAGTCTCTGGATGTCAGGGGCTTCGTCCCTTCTGGCTCTAAGCAAGGCACCAGTGGAAGGGAGAGGGCTGGGCTGGGGGGCCACATGCTGTGCATCAGGCCTGGAGACACAGGTGGAGGGCAAAGAGGGGGTGTCTGGTCCCTTCCCCCACTCCCAGCGTGAGAAGCACAAGGTCCTGGGCTGGAGAGATGGCAGGAGGTACCCTCAGGTGGGCCCACAGTAGAAGCATGGGCAGAGCCACAGAGCCCAGGCTAGGAGTCTGTAACCATGGCGGTGAAGCAGTCACCATGGAGATCAGAGTTTGGGGTCTGCAAAAAGGGGACGGGGCTGGGACCTCAAGGATGACACCTGAGGTCTCTGGCCCTTGAACAAAGTAATAAAATGCAGGAGAGCAGGGTGGAGCGGGGTTTGACAAGTGCACCGCCTGAGCTGGTTCCCCAATCTGGATGTGGCTCTCCTCAGCCTCCGAGGCCCCTGCAAAGGGGGGCTGAGGCAGGAGGGGATCTTTGGCAGATTCCGGTACCATAATTTGTCCTTTGTGAAAGAGAACACGGGCTGGGGAGCGCAGGGGCCGGTCAGAGCTCGAGGCCCCCTCTGCACCGGCTCCTCAGCCCGGGCAGGCCTGGGTCAGGACCCCGAAGGGTTATTGCAAATTCTGAGTTCCCAGGAGCCTCCCCACTTTTTATCCATTGGCCGGTACGTTAGGGGCCGAGCTCCGTACAGAAGAGCACGCAGCCTGGCACAGGAGCCCCGGCGGCGCTCCGCTCCCCCCACCCCCCAGGGCCCGGGGAGCGCTCCCGCGTGGCCGAGGGCCCAGCGTGCGGCTCTGTCTCGGGGGGCAGCAGGAGTCCGGGCCCCGACCACAGTCAGTTCAGGAGCTGAGTGTAGGCCTCCGCTCCCGGGACGATGACGTCCGTCCAGGTGCGCGTGGCCTCTGCGGGCGGGGCCACCCTGCAGCACCGCGGCGGGGCTTCACCCGGAGGTGAGGGCTGGGTTCGGGCTCTTGGCCGCACTGCGCAGGGGGTCGGCGTACACTTCCGCGATGGCCTGGAAGCAGATGACCCCCTTCAGCTCCGGCTCGTGCCTGTCCACATAACGGGAAAGGGTGCGCCTGAGCCGGTCGAGGCCAACCCGGCGCTTCTGCCAGGACTGAATCTCGCCAGCATCTCGACCGAGGACCGGCAGACCTGGCTGCTAAGCACCGCGCAGGCAGCCAGCGGCGCCGCCGACACTCGACGTGGGTCTTCAGGTCAAAGTCCTCCTTCGGGACTGGCACGTAGCGGGGCAGGGGTCGTGCCTGGGAAAACTGTTTCTCTCGCATCTTGACCTCCTTCTCCACCAGCTGCCTCCTGCGCTCTCCTGTGTCGCCTCCGCCGCACCGGTTCCCGCCTCCTCCGCTCCTCCGCCCGGGCCTGCCGGGAGCTCCGCCTGCGGCTCCCTGGGCTCCAGGAGCCGCTCTGCTCGGCGGGCGCCGCTTTCAGCATCTTCTCCATCTCCTCCGGGAGGATCACTCCGGATCCTCAAACATGCTTGAGCGATTCTCCAATTATCTCTCCAGAAAATTTAAAAATAGTCTCATACAACAAAATGAGGAGTTATACCCACCTTCCATATAATTTGACAGGAAGCCTCCTTAGTGGCGTGAGGAATGCTAACTGATCCTTCCCATTTCTTTTTCAGTAATTCAAACTGGAGAAAACAAAATGAAAGTCAAACAGCAGGAAATGTGATCTGTCCTTTCTAACTAAACCTTCTGTCATCTCATGAACAGAAATCTCACAGAGGAAGACACAGACATGACCAACACGCACATGAGAAAATGCTCTGCATCACTTGCCATCAGGGAACTACAAATCAAAACCACAATGAGATCCCACCTCACACCAGTGAGAATGGGGAAAATTAACAAGACAGGAAACCACAGATGTTGGAGAGGATGCGGAGAAAGGGGAACCCTCCCGCACTGTGGGTGGGAATGTGAACTGGTGCAGCCACTCTGGAAAACTGTGGAGGTTCCTCAAAGAGGTAAAAATAGACCTGCCCTACGACCCAGCAATTGCACTGCTGGGGACTTACCCCAAAGATACAGATGCAATGAAACGCGGGACACCTGCACGATGTTTCTAGCAGCAATGTCCGCAATAGCCAAACTGTGGAAGGAGCCTCAGTGTCTATCGAAAGATGAATGGATAACGAAGATGTGGTGTATGTATACACTGGAATCTTCCTCAGCCATTAGAAATGACAAATACCCACCATTTGCTTCGACGTGGATGGAACTGGAGGGTATTATGCTGAGTGAAGTAAGTCAATCAGAGAGGGACAAACATTATATGGTCTCATTCATTTGGGGAATATAAAAAATAGTGACAGGGAATAAAGGGGAAAGGAGAACAAATGAGTGGGAAATATCAGAAAGGGAGACAGAACATGAGAGACTCCTAACTCTGGGAAATGAACTAGGGGTGGTGGAAGGGGAGGTGGGCGGCGGGTGTGGGTGACTGGGTGATGGGCACTGAGTGGTCACTTGAGGGGATGAGCACTGGGTGGTATTCTATATGTTGGCAAATTGAACACCAACAAAAAATAAATTTGTAAAAAAATAATAATAAATTTAAAAAGCCCCCTCCTTTCCACGCGGTGGCCCAGTGCCGCAGCCGCCTCCTCCAGGCTGCCTTCCATGAACTCAAAGAGATGGAGAGCTGGGATATCAAGCCGGAGAGCAAGTACTTCCTGCCCGGGAGCTCCTCCACGATCATCAGATCATCGCTTGTGCTGTGGGAGGCCAGGGTGTTCCTGGCAATGGTTTCAGC
>NW_023331473.1:0-39267 GCF_011100685.1 Canis lupus familiaris
AATGAATCGATCGAATGAATCAAACGTCGATCGAAAAGAATCTAATCAAATCGAACAGAATCGAATCGAAAAAAATTGAATCGAATCGAAATGAATCGAATCAAAAATAATTGAATCAAATTGAATCGACACGAATTGAATCGAAAATACTCGAATCGAATCACATCGAAACGATTCGAATCGAAAATAAACGAATCGAAATGAATTGAATCGAAAATAATCGAATCGAATCTAATCGAAACGAATAGAACTGAAATAATCGAATCGAATCAACTCGAAAATAATCGAATCAAATCGAATCAAAACGAATCGAATCAAAAATAATCGAATCGAAACGAATCGAATAGAAAATAATCGAATCGAATCGAATCAAAAATAATCGAATTGAAACGAATGGAACCGAATCGAAACGAATTGAATCGAAAATAATCTAATGAATCTAATCGAAATGAATAGAACGGAAAATAATCGAATCGAATCGACTCGAAACGAATTGAATCAAAAGTAATCGAATGGAATCGAATCGAATCGAAAATAACCAAATCGAAAGGAATTGAATCGAAAATAATCGAATTGAATAGAATCGAAACAATTTGAATAAAAAATAATCGAATGGAATCGAAACGAATAAAAAATAATCGAATCGAATCGAAATGATTCGAATAGAAAATAATCGAATCGAAATGAATTGAATAAAAAATCAAATCGAATCGAATCAAAACAAATCTAAAATAATCGAATTGAATTGAATCAAAAAGAATAGAATCGAAATGATCGAATCAAAAATAATCGAATCAGGGATCCCTGGGTGGCGCAGCGGTTTGACGCCTGCCTTTGGCCCAGGGCGCGATCCTGGAGACCCGTATTGAGTCCCACATCGGGCTCCTGGTGCATGGAGCCTGCTTCTCCCTCTGCCTATGTCTCTGCCTCTCTCTCTCTCTCTGTGACTATCATAAATAAATTAAAAAAACATATATCTTTAAAAAAATAATCGAATCGAATCAAATCGAAAATAATCGATTCGAATTGAAAATAATCGAATCGAATCGAATTGAAACGAATCGAATCGAAAATAATCGAATCAAAACGAATCGAAATGAATCGAATCAAAAATAATTGAATCGATTCAAATCGAAACGAATTTAATCGAAAATACTCGAATCGAATCGAATCGATACGAATCAATCGAAAATAAACGAATCGAAACGAGTCGAATCGAAAATAATAGACTCGAATCGAATAAAAATAATCGAGTCGAATCGAATTGAAACGATTCGAATCGAAACGAATAGAACCAAAAATAATCGAATCGAATCAACTCGAATATAATCGAATCGAATCGAATCGAAACGAATCGAATCAAAAATATTCGAATCGAAACGAATCGAATAGAAAATAATCGAATCTAATTGAAAATAATCGATTCGAATAGACTACAATCGAAAATAATGGAATTGAATTGAATTGAATCGAAAATAATTGAATCGAATCGAATCAAATCGAAGAGAATCGAATCGGAAAAGATCAAATCGAATTGAATCGAAAAGAATCGAATCAAATCGAAAAGGATCGAATCGAATCATATCGAATGGAAAGAATCAAATCAAATCGAAAAAATTGAATCGAATCGAAAAGAATCGTAAAAAATCTAATAAAAAAGAATTGAATCGAATCGAAAATATCGAATCGAATGGAAAAGAATCGAATCGGAAAGAATTGAATGGAAAAGAATCGAATCGAAAGAATTGAATCGAATCGAAAAGGATCGAATCGAATCAAATTGAATAGAAATGAATCGAATCGAAAAGAATCGAATCGAATTGAATCGAAAAGAAATCAAATCGAATCGAAAATAATTGAATCCAAATGAATCGAATCGATTTGAATTGAATCGAAAAGAATCAAATCGAATTGAATCAAAAAGAATCGAATTGAATCAGAAAGAATCGAATCGAAAAGAGTCAAATCGAATCAAATCGAAGAGAACTGAATCGAATCAAATCGAAAAGAATCGAATTGAAAAGAATCGAATAGAATAGATTCAAATCGAATCGAAAAGAATCGAATCAAAATAATCAAATCAAAATGAATCGAAAAGAACTGAATCGAACCAAATCGAAAAGAATCGAATTGAAAATAATCGAATAGAATAGATTCAAATCAAACTGAATCGAATCAAAAAGAATTGAATCGAATCGAATCAAATCGAATTGAAAAGAATCTATTCGAATCAAAAAGAATCAAATCGAAAGAATAGAATAGAATCGAAAAGAATCGAATCGAAAAAAATCAAATCAAATCAAATCTAAAGAAACGAATTGAATTGAATCGAAAAGAATCAAATCGAATCGAAAAGAATCGAACTGAATCGAATCGAATCGAAAAGAATCGAATTGAATCGAATCGAATCGAATCAGATCCAAAAAAATCGAATCGAATCACACCGAATCCAAAGAATCGAATTGAATGGAAGTGAAAAGAATCGAATCGAATCAAATCGAATTGAATCGAAAAGAATCGAATCGAATCGATACTAAAAGAAAGGAAGAATTGAATCGAAAAGACTCGAATTGAAAGATTTGAATCAAATCGAATCGAAACAAAAAGAATCGCATTGAATAGAATCGAAAAGAACGATTCGAAAACTATCGTTTTGAAACCAAAAAAATCGAATCGAATCGAAAATAATTAAATCAAATAAAAAAGAATCGAATAGAAAAAAATGAAATTGAAAAGAAATGAATCGAATCGAAAAGAATCGAATCAAAAAGAATCGAATCGAGAAGAATTCAATCGAAGAGTTTCGAATCGAATCGAATTAAATCAAAAATCTAATCGAACCGAAAAGATTCGAATGGAATCAAAAAATTGACTCGACTTGAATCGAAAAGAATCAAATCTAATCGAATCGAAAAGAATCGAATCCAAATGAATCTAATCGAAAAGAGTGGCATCAAAAAGAATCAAATTGTTTCAAAAAAAGAATTGAATGGAATGGAACTGAAAAATTGAATCGAATCGATTCTAAAAGAAAGGAATTTGAATCGAAAAGGCTCGAATCGAAAGATTCGAATCAAATTGAATCGAAACAAAAAGAATCGAATCGAATAGAATCGAAAAGAAACGAATTGAAAACTATCATATCGAAACGAAAAAAATCGTATCGAATGAAAAAATCAAATCGAATCGAAACAAAAAGGATCGAATCAATTCAAAATGAATAAAAAATCTAATCGAATCGAAAATAATCGAATCGAAAAGAATTGAATCGAATAGATTCGAATTGAATCGAATCGAAAGAAAATAATCGAATTGAGTCGAAAAGAATCAAATCGAAAAGAATCGAATTGAATCGAAAAGAATGGAATCGGATCGAAAAGAATCGAATCGAAAAGGATCGAATCGACGAATCGAAAAAAATCGAATCGAAAAGAATCGAATTGAATTGAATCGATTTTAAAAGAATCGAATCAAATCGAAAAGAATCGAATCGAAAGGAATCGAATCGAATCCAAACGAAACAAATCGAATCCAAATGAATCGAATCGAAAAGAGTCGATCAAAAACAATCAATTTGAAAAAAACGAATCAAATTGTATTGAAAAGAATAAAAAGAATCGAATCAAATTGAAAGGAATCGAATCGAATAAAAAAGAATCGAATCAAAAAAATCGACTCGAATCGCACCGAATCAAAAGAATCAAATCGAAAGGAAGTGAAAAGAATCGAATCGAATTCAATCGAATCGAAAAGAATTGAATCGAATCGATTCTAAAAGAAAGGAATTCGAATCGAAAAGACTCGAATCAAAAGATTCGAATCAAATCGAATCAAAACAAAAAGAATCGAATCGAATAGAATCAAAAGAAACGAATCGAAAACTATCATATCAAAACGAAAAGAATCGTATCGAATCGAATCGAATCAAAAAGGATCGAATCGATCCAAAACGAATGAAAAAGAATCAAATCGAATCGAAAATAATCGAAACAATCAAAAAAAGAAGTCGAATAGAAAAAAATCGAATCGAATCGAAAACAATCGAATCGAATCGAAAAGAATTGAATCAATTCGAATCAAAAACAATCGAATTGAATTGAAAAGAATTGAAGAGTTTCGGATCGAATCAAATTGAATCGAAAAGAATCTAATCGAATCGAAAAGATTCGAATAGAATCGAAAAGAAGACGAGATCAAAAAGAATCGAATCGAATCGAATCAAAAAGAATCGAATCGAATTGAATCGAAAAGAATCGAATCCAAATGAATCGAGTTGAAAGGAATGGAATCAAAAAGAATCGAATCGTTTAGAAAAAAAACGAATCGAATTGAATCGAATCGAATTGAAAATAATCGATCGAATTGAAAAGAATCGAATCGAATTGTAAAAGAATCGAATCGAATTGAATCGAAAAGAATCAAATCTAATTGGAAAGAATCGAATCGAAAAGAATCGATCGAATCCAAAAGTATGAATCCAAAAGAATTGAATCGAAGAGTAGAATCGAAAAGAATCGAATTGAATTCAAAAAAAAAAACCGAATCAAATCGACCTGAAAAGAATCAAATCAAAAAGAATCGAATCGAATCAAAAAGAATCGAATCGAATCAAAAAGAATCGAATTAAATCGATTTGAAAAGAAAGAAATTCGAATCGAAAAGACTCAAATCGAAAAGAATCTAATCGAATTGAATCGAAAACAAAATCGAATCGAATCGCACCGAATCAAAAGAATCGAATCGAAGTGAAAATAATCGAATCAAATCGAATCAAATCAAAAAGAATTGAATCGAATCGAAGAGAATCGAATTGAATCGATTCGAAAAGAAAGGAATTCAAATCAAAAAGACTCGAATAGAAAGATTCGAATCGAATTGAATCAAATAATCGAAAAGAATCTAATCGAATCGAATAGAAAAGAAAGGAATAGAAAACTATCGAATCGAAACGAAAAAAATCTAAATCGAATCGAATCAAGAAGAATCGAATCGAAAAGAATCTAATTGAATCGAATCGAAAAGAATCGAATCCAAATGAATCGAATCGAAAAGAGTCGAATCGAAAAGAATCGAATTGATTCAAAAAAAGAACGAATCAAATGGTATCGAATCGAAAAATAATCGAATCGTATCAAAATCGAAAAGAGTAGAAAAGTATCGATTTGAATCAAAAAGAATCGACTCAAATTGAATCGAAAAGAATCGAATCGAATCAAATTGAATCGAAAAGAACTGAATCGAATCGAAAAGAATCTAATTGAATCGAAAAGAATCGAATCCAAATGAATTGAATCGAAAAGAGTCGAATCTAAAAGAATTGAATCGAAAAAATCGATTCGAATCGGAATCAAAAAGAATCGAATCGAATCAAATCAATTTGAAAAGAAAGGAATTTGAATCGAATTGAATCGAAAAGAATCAAATAGATTTGAATTGAATTGAATTGAAAAATTTCGAAACGAATCTAATAAGATCGAATGGAAAAGAATCGAATCAAATTGAAAAGAATTGAATCGAATCGAACCGAATAGAAAATAATTGAATAGATCAAATCAAAAAGAATCGAATCGATTTGAAATGAATAGAGTAGAATCGAATTGAAGCAAAGTGAAAAGATTCGAATCGCATCAAGAATCGAAATGAATCAAATAGAATCCAAAAGAATTGAATCGAATCGAACAGTATCGAATCGAATCCAAAGAATCGAATCAAATCAAAAAGAATCGAATCAAAAGAATCAAATCGAAACGAAAAGAATCCAATTGTATCGAATCAAATCGTAAACAATCAAATCGAATCGAATAGAAAAGAATCAAATTGAATTGAATCGAAAAGAATCGAATGGTATTGAATTGAATTGAAAAGAATCAAATCATATCTAATTGAATTGAAAAGAATCAAATCAAATCGAATCGAATCGAATCGAAAAGAATCGAATCGTATCGAATAGAATCGAATAGCATCGAAAAGAATCGAATCGAAAAGAATTGAATTGAAAAGAATCGAATCGAACCAAAAAGAATCGAATCGAATGCAATTGAATCAAATTGAATTGAATCGAAAAGAATTGAATTGAATCGAAAAGAATCGAATAGATTCGAATCAAATCGAATCGAAAAAATTCAAAACGAATCTAATCAGATCGAATGGAAAAGAATCGAATCGAATCGAAAAGAATTGAATCGAATCTAACCGAATCGAAAATAATCGAATAGATCGAATCAAATAGAATCGAATCGAATTGATTCGCATCGAAAAGAATTGAATTGAATGGAATTGAATCGAATCGAATTGAATCTAAAAGAATCGAATTGAATCGAATTGAATCGAAAAGAATCGAATAGATTCGAATTGAAACGAATTGAAAAAAATCAAAATGAATCGAATCAGAGTGGAAAAGAATTGAATCAAATCGAAAAGAATCGAATCGAATCGAACTGAATCGAAAAGAATCAAATAGATCGAATCAAAAAGAATCGAATCGATTCGAAATGAATCGAGTAGAATCGAATCGAAGCGAAAAGAATCAAATCGAAAAGAATCAAATTGAATCAAATTGAAAAGAATCTAATCAAATCGAAAAGAATCGAATCGAAACGAAAAGAATCGTATCGAATTGAAAAGAATCGAATTGAATCGAATCAAATCGAAAAGAATCAAATCAAATCATATCGAATCAAAACGAATCAAATCGAATCGAAAAGAATCTAATCGAATTGAATCGAAAAGAATCGAATCGAATCAAAACGAATCAAATCGAATCGAAAAGTATCGAATTGAATCGAAAAGAATCGAATCGATTCGAAACGAATCGAATTGAATAGCATCGAAATGAATTGAATCAAAATGAAAAGAATAAAATCGAATCGTATCGAATGGAATCGAAAAGAATCGAATCATATCGAATTGAATCGAACAGAATCGAATCGAATAGAACCGAAAAGAATCATATCGAATCGAAAAGAATCGAATCGAATCTTACGTACTCGAATCAAAAAGAATCGAGTTGATTCGAATCGAAAATATCAAACCGAATCGAAAAGAATCGCATCGAAAAGAATCGATTCAAATCGAAAATAATCAAATTGAATCAAAACGATTCGAATCAATACGAAACGAATCGAATCGAAAATAATAGAATTGAATTGAACCGAATCAAAATGAAAATAATCAAATTGAATCGAATTGAAAATAATCGAATCAAATCAAATCGAAAATAATTGAATCGAATCTAATCGAAAATAATCGATTCGCATTGAATCGAATCGAAAATAATCTAATTGAATTGAATTGAAAATAATGAAATCGAATCGAAAATAATCGAATCAAAAGTAATCTTATCGAATCGAAAATAATCGAATCAAATCGAAAATAATTGAGCCGAATTGATTGAATTGAGTTGAAAATAATCAAACCGAATCGATCGAATTGAATCGAAAATAATCGAATCGAATCGAAAAGAATCGATCGAATCAAAAATAATTGGATCGAATCGAAAATAATCAAAACGAATCCAATCAAATTGAATCGAAAATAATCAAATTGAATTGAAATGAATCAAAAATTATTGAATCGAATTGAAATTATTCGAATCGGGGATCCCTGGGTGGCACAGCGGTTTGGCGCCTGCCTTTGGCCCAGGGCGCGATCCTGGAGACCCGGGATCAAATCCCACATCTGGCTCCCGGTGCATGGAGCCTGCCTCTCCCTCTGCCTGTGTCTCTGCGCCTCTCTCTCTCTCTGTGACTATCATAAATAATAAATAAAAATTAATAAACATTATTTGAATCGAATCAAATCGAATCGAATCGAAAATAATCAAATCGAATCGAAATTAATTGCATCAAATCGAATTAAATCGAAAAGAATCGATTTGCATCAAATCGAATAAAAAATAATCCAATCGAATTGAATCAAAAATAATCTAATCAAATCTAAAATAATCCAATCGAATCGAAAATAATCTAATCGATTTGAATCGAATATAATCGAATTTAATCGAAAATAATCGAATCGAATCTAAAATAATCGAATCGAAAAGAATCGAATTGAAAAGAAATGAATCCAATCGAATCGAATCAAAAACAATCGAGGGCAGCCCCGGTGGCGCAGCGGTTTAGCGCTGCCTGCAGCCCGGGGCATGATCCTGGAGACCTGGGATCAAGTCCCACATCGGGCTTCTGCATGGAGCCTGCTTCTCCTTCCTCCTGTGTCTCTGCCTCTCTCTATGTCTATCATAAATAAATAAAAAAAATCTTTAAAAAAATAAAAAAAAGAATTGATTCGAATCAAATCCCTAACCCTAACCCCTAACCCCTAACACTAAACCTATCCTAACCCTAACCCTTAACCCTAACCCTTAACCCTAATCGTAATACTAACCCTAAACCCTAAAACCCTAACCCTAACCCGAACACTAACCCTAACTTAAGCTGTACCGTAACCCTAATCAGTACCCTAACCCTAACAGGTACCCTAACACTAAACTGTACCCCAACCCTAACCCGTACCCTAACACTTACCCTAACCCGTACACTAACCTGTCCCCTACCCTAACCCTAACCAGTACTCTAACACTAACCCATACCCTAACCTGTACCCTAAGCCATATCCTAACCCTACCCTAACACATACCTAACCATAACCATAACCCTAACCTCTAACCTCTAACCCTAACCCTAACACCTAACCCTAACCCTAAACCCTAACCCATAAACCTAACCCTAAAACAAAACCTAACCCTAACCCCAAACCAAAACCTAACCCTAACCCCTAACCCAAACCTTAACCCCTACCACTAACCCTAAACCTAACCCTAAGCCTTAACCCTAACCCTAAACCCTAACTCTAACCCTAATCCTAACACTAACCCAAACCCTAACCCTAACCCTAACATTAAGCCCTAACCTTAACCCTAACACTAACACTAACCCTAACCCCTAACCCTAACCCTTAACACTAACCCTTAACCCTAACCCTAACCCTAACCCCTAACCCTAACCCTAACACTATCCCTAACCCTTAAACCTAACACTTAACCCTAACCCTAAACCTAAACCTAACACTAACCCTAACCCCTAACTCTAAAACTAACCCTAAACCTAACCTGAAACCTAACCCATACACTAACCCGTACCCTAACCCTAACACTCACCCGTAACCTAAACCTAACCCTAACCTATACCGTAACTCTAACCCGTACCCTAAACCTAACCCTAACCCGTACCCTAACCCTATCCTGTACAGTAATCCTACCCCTAACCCTTACACTAAAAATAACCTGTACCCTAACCCTAACCCGTACCCTAAACTGTACCCTAATCCTAAACCATACCCTAACCCTAACCCGTACCCTAACCCTAACCGTAACCCGTACTCTAACCGTAACCCGTACCCTAACCCT
The DNA here is from genome assembly GCF_011100685.1 of Canis lupus familiaris. Lineage (NCBI taxonomy): Eukaryota > Metazoa > Chordata > Mammalia > Carnivora > Canidae > Canis > Canis lupus. The sequence continues at coordinate 9,404 of NW_023331473.1, forward strand.
AACCCTAACCCCTAACCCTAACACTACCTAACCCCTAACCCCTCACCCTAACCTTAACCCTAAACCTAACCCTAACACTAACCCTAACCTTAACCCTAAACCTAACCTGAAACCTAACCCATACACTAACCCGTAACCTAACCCTAACCCTAACCCGTACCCTAACCAGTACCCTAACCCTAACCCCTAACCATGACCCCTAACGCTATCCGTAACCCTTAACCTCAACACTTAACCCTAAACCTAACCCTAACCCTTACCCTAACCCGTAACCTAACCCTAACCGTAACCCGTACTCTAACCCTAACCCATACCCTAACCCTAAACCATACCTTAACCCCAACCCTAACCCGTACATTAACCCTAACCCGTATCCTAACCCTAACCCGTACCCTAACACATAACCTAAATCTAACCCTGACCCTAACCCAAACAATACCCTAACCCTAATCCTAACCCGTGCCCTAACCCTTACGCTAACCCCAACCCTAACGCTAACCCGTACACTAACCCTAAATGGTACCCTAACACTAACCCTAACCCGTACCCTAATACTAACCCTAAAACTAACCCTAACCCGTACCCTAACCCTATACCGTACCCTACCCTAACCCTAACCATAACCCGTACCCTAACACTAAAACTACCCCTAAACCTAACCCTAACTCTAACCATAAACCCTAACCCTATCTCTAAACCAAACCCTAACCCTAACCCTAACCTAAACCTAACCCTCACCCTAACCGTATCCCTGACACGTAAACTAAACCTAACCCTGATCCTAACACTAACCCATAAACTAAACCTAACCCTAACCCTAAAAAGTACCCTAACCCTAACCCAAACGTGTACCTTAACCCTAACACTAACCCTAAACCTAACCCTAAGCCGTACCCTAACCATAACCCTAACCCTAACCCAAAACCTAACCCTAACTCCTAACCCTAACCATAACCCTAACCCCTAACCCTAACCCCTAACCCTTAACCCTAACCCGAACCCGAACCCCTAACCCCTAACCCTAATCCTAAACCCTAATCCTTAACCATAACTATAACCCTAACCCTAACCCCTAACCCTAACACTAACCCTAAACCCGTACACTAACCCTAACCCGTACCCTAACCCTAAACCGTACCCTACCCTAACCCTAACCATAACCCGTACCCTCACACTAAAACTACCCCTAACCTAACCCTAGCACTAATCATAACCCTAACCCTATCTCTAAACCTAACCCTAACCCTAACCTAACCCTAAACCTCACCCAAACCCTATCCCTAACACGTAAACTAACCTTAACCCTAACCCTAACCCGTAAACTAAACCTAACCCTAAACAGTACCCTAACCCTAACGTGTACCTTAACCTAACCCTAACACTAAACCTAAACCTAAGCCGTACCCTAACCCTAACTCTAACCCAAACCCGTACCCTAACTCTAACACTAACTCTCCTGTACCCTAATCCTAACCCGTACCCTAACCCTAACCCTAATGCGTACGCTAACCCGTACCGTAACCCTAAACCTAACCCTACCCTAAACCTAACCCTAACCCCAACCCTAACCTGAACCCTAACTCTAACCCGTACCCTAACCCTAAACCGTAACCTAACCTGTACCCTAACCCATACCCAAACCCTAACACTAACCTGTACACTAACCCATAACCGTACCCGTACCCTAACCCATAAACAAACCCATACCCCACCCCTAACCCTAACCTGAACCCATAACCTAAGCCTAACCCCAACCCTAACCCTAACCCATTCCCTAACCCTACCCGTAAACGTATCCCATATCCTACCTAACCCGAACCCTAACCCATAACCTAACACTAACCCTAACCCTAACCCATAAACTAAACCTAACACTATACCTAACCCTAAACAGTACCCTAACCCTAACCCTAAACCCTAACCCTACCCCTAACCCTAACCGAAACCTAACCCTAACACTAACCCGAACCCGTAACCTACACTAACCCTAAACCATAACCTAACCTAACCCTAACCCTAACCCTAAACACTAACCCTAAACCTAACCCTAAACCCGTACCCTAACCCAAACCCTAACACTACCCTAAACCTAACCCTATCCTGTACCCTAAACCCTAACCCTAAACCTAACCCTAACCCGTACCCTAAACCTAACCCAAACCCTAACTGTTACCAGTACCCTAACCCATACCTTAACCCATACAATAATCCATACCATATCTCTAAACCGTACCCAAACCCTAACCCTAACCCGTACTCTAACCCTAATCTGTACCCTAAACCTAAGCCTAAACCGAACCCTAATCATAAACCTAACACTAACCCTAACACGTAGCCTAACCCTAACCCTAAATATAACCCGAACTCTAACTCTAACCCTAACCCGTACTCTAACCCTAACCGTAACCCTAACCTGTAACCTAACCCTAACCCTAACACTAAACAGTACCCTAAACCTAACCCTATCCCATACCCTAACCCTAAACCTAACCCTAAACCTAACCTTAAACCGTACCCTAATCCTAACCCGTGCCCTAACGCTTACCCTAACGCTTACCCTAACCCTCACCCGTACCCTAACCCAAACCCTAAACCCGTACCCTAACCCTAACCTTACCCCAACCCTAAACCTAATGAAACCCAATCCCTAATCCTAACCCTAACCCTAACCTAATCCTAACCTTAACCCTTACCCTATCCCTAACCCTAACCCGTAACCTAACCCTAACCCTAAACAGTACCCTAACTTTAACCCTAACCCGTACCCTAACCCTAACCATAAACCTAAACCGAACCCTAAGCCGTACCCTAAACCTAACCCTAACCCGTACCCTAACCCTAACACTAACCCATACCCTAATCCATAACTTAACCCGTACCCTAACCCATAACCTAACCCATAACCTAATTCTAACCCTAACCCGTAGCCTACCCCTAACCCTGAACCTACCCCTAACCTAACCTGAACCCTAACCCTAACCCTAAGCTTAAACAGGACCCTAACCCTAACCCTAACCCGTAACCTAACCCACACTTTACAGCATTGGAAGTCAGGTCGTTCCATGAATAAAACTCTACTGCAACCTGGAGACACAACCGTTGAAGCCTGCAGCTTGCCCCTAGCGTCCCATGAGCTTCTGACAAACATGTCTAGTGAGGATGTTCGTAACTCCATCTGTAGGCAGTGTGGAACTGGGAAGGACCGTGTGTCAGCTCATCTTGCAGAAGGAAGTTCCCCAGAGAGACAGCTTTCAACTAGGTACTCAGGTTTGGAAGTTAGTATGTAGCTACCTTCTGAGGGAGGAATTACTCAGAAGTCGTTGGATTGGGCTGGGAGACACTTGCCTCTCACAAAACTTGTGTCCCGTATCGAACGACATCCTTTCGAAGTGAAAGGTACAGGCGGTCAGCACGTGGGAGGAACAAGCCATAAGCTCATTCAAAGGAGTGTGCATCACTTGGAGGCAGGTGTCCGGTAGTCGCGAAATTGACAATGCAGACACTTGGTTCTCACTCCGCTACTGTCCCGCATAGAAGGGAATGCTGTGGAAGCGATCCGTACAGGCCGTCAGATTGTGGGAGGTACAGCCCATAAGCTCAACTCTCAGAAGCGTGTATGCTTTGCAGGCAGATGTCTGCTAGCCACTCTTTTATGGGAGTTAGAACCTAGCTACACTTTAATTGAACAAGGCTGTTGGAAATCGCTGTATTGAACTCAGTTACACGTGACTACAAGCCTGAAACGTCTACATGCTTTTCACAACCTTTTCCAGCACCTAACATAAGGATGTTAGGACCTATGTCTACAGGCAGTTAGGTTGCGGGAGGGTCCTGCCCTCACCTCAACTCTCACAAGGAAGCATGTCTAGAAGCCAGCTTTCAACTAGCTGCATTCTTCTGGCCCTGAGAACGCAGCAGTATTCTAACTCAGGAGGTTCCAAGAATACCACTCTACTCCACCTGGAGACACCTTCCAGGCCTGCATTATTCCACTTGCGTCTCACAAGCTTTTGACAAGCACCTCCGGTGAAGACGTTGGAAAGACATTCTGCAGGCAGTGTGGAACTGTGAAGGACTGCGTGTGAGCCCAACTCTCGAATGTAAGTTGCCGTTGGATGCAGGGTTCTATTAGCTAGTATGGAACTTAGTATGTAGTACCAGTCTAAGACAAGAACTACTAGGAAATCGAGGGATTGAGCTTGGAGGCACTACACTTGTGGGCCTCACCTGGACGAGGTGACTGGTTCCCACCTGGGACTCACCTGGACCTGATAACTTTGCTCCACACTTTGGCCTCACCTGGCCCTGATGACTCTGGGCCCCCCACCTAGGCCTCAATCTGGACCTGGTGACTGTGGTCCCCACCTGGGTTTCACCTGGACCTGGTGACTCTCGTTCCCACATGAACCACACCTGGACCTGGTGACTGTGGTGTCCTTCTAGCCTCACATTTATCTGGGGACTCTGGTCCCCACCAGGGCCTCACCTGGATCTGGTGACTATGGCCTGCAGGTTGGCTTCACCTGGACCTGGTGAGTGGGGTTGCCACCTGGGCCTCACCCATACCTGGTGATTCAGGTCCCCACGTGGGCCTCTTGGACCTGGTGAATCTGGTCCTTACCTGGTCCTCACCCGGACCCGGTGACTCTGGTCACCACCTGGGCCTCACCTGGACCTGGTGAATCTAGTCCCCATCTGGGCCTCACCCACTCCTGGTGACCTTGTTCCCCACCTGGACCTGGTTGCTGTGGACTCCTTCTTGACCTCACCTGGAACTGGTGACTCTGATCCTATCTAGGCGTCACCCAGATCTGGTGACTCTGGTCCTCACCTTGGCATCATTGGGACCTGGTTACTCTGTTCCACACCTGAGCCTCGCCTTGACATGATGACTCTTGAACCCCTCTGGGCCTCACCCTGACCTGGTGACTCTGGTCCCCATCTGGATGTCACCTGGACCAGGTGATTCTGGTACCCCTCTAGGCCTCAACGAGACCTGGTGACTGTGGTCCTCAACTGGGCCTCACCTGAACCTAGTGAATATGCTCCCCACCTGGGCCTCATCTGGACCTGGTGACTCTGGTCCCTACCTGGGCATCATCGGGACATGGTTCCTCTATTCCACACCGGGACTCACCTGGACCTGAAAACTCTGGTCCTCACTTTGGCCTCTTCTGTACCAGTGACTCTGGCCCCAACTGTCCCTCATCTGGAACTGGTGACTCTGATCCTCAGCAGCATGCCTCGAATGCACCTTTCCACTAGCTGCGTTCTTATGGCCATGAGAATGTAGCTAATTTGTAAGTCAGGAGTTTCCATGTATACCGCTCTATTGCACCTAGAGACACAAGCATTGAAGCCTGCAGCTAGCTCCTTTTGTCCTATGAGCTTCTGACCAACACGTCTAGTGAGGATGTTCAAAATTTCATCTGAAGGCCGTGTGGAACTGTGAGGGACTGGAGGTGAGCTCAAGTCTCAGAAGCAAGTACCCTTTGGACACTGTGTTCAACTAGATTCTCATGTATGGAACTTAGTGTGTAGCACCAATCCTAGAGAGCAGTTCCTCACATATCTCTGGATTGGGCTTGGAGACTAATTGTGTGGGCCAGCACCTTCCACTAACCTCTGACAAAACTTCTGTCACGCATCGAGCCTAGGCCTTATAGGAAGTGAAGTGTACCTGCAGTCAGCATGTGCGAGGTACAAGGCATAAATTCAACTCTCAGAAGTGTGTATGCTTTGCAGGCCGATGTCTGCTAGACACTTATCGAGGCAAGGTATACCCAAGCTACACTCTAATTAAACAAGGATGCTGGTAATCACTGTACTGAACTGAGATACACGTGAGTACAGTCCTGACACTTCCACTTGCATTTCTCCAACCTCTCCCAACACCTAAAATAAGGATGTTAGCAGCTATGACTATGGGAGGTCAGGATGCGGGACGGTCCTGCCCTGAGCTCAGCTTTCAAAAGGAGGCATGCCTCGAAGCCAGCTTTCTACTAACTGCGTTCTGTTGGCCATGAGAACGTGGCAGCATTGATATTCAGGATGTTCCATGAATACCGCTTTACTGCACCTGGAGACACAACCTTGAAGTCTGCAGCTTGCCCTTTGCATCCCATGAGCTTCTGACAAACATGTCTAGTGAGTATGTTTGTAACTGTATCTGCAGGCAGTGTGGAACTGGGAAGGACCACGTTTCAACTCATCTCCGAGAGGGAAGTTCCCCAGAGAGAGAGCTTTCAGCTAGTAACTCAGGTTTGGAAGTTAGTATGTAGCTCCCATCTAAGGGAGGAATTCCTCAGAAGTTGCTGGATTGAACTAAGAAACATTTATTTCTCAAAACTTGTGTCCCGTATCAAATGAAATCATTTGGAAGCGAAGCGTACAGGCGGTCAGCATGTGGGAGGTTCAAGTCCTAAGATCAATCCAAAGGAGTGTGCATGCCTTGGAGGCAGCTGTCCGCTAGGCGCGAAATTGACAAGGCAGACACTTGGTTCTCACTCCGCTACTCTCACGCATACAACGAAATGCTGTGGAAGCAGAACGTACAGGCAGTCAGGATGGGGGAGGTACAGGCTATAAGCTCAAATCTCCGAAGTGTGTATGCTTTGCAAGCCGATGTCTGCTAGACACTTATCGAGGTGAGGCATACCCGAGCTACACTCTAATTGAACAAGGATGTTGGCAATCGATGTATCGAACTCAGATACACGTGAGTATAGTCCTGACACTTCCAGTCGCATTTCTCTAACATCTCCTAGCACTCCACGTAAAGATGTTAGCAGCTATGACTATGGGCAGGCAAGATGTGGGAGAGTCCTGCCCTGAGCCCAGCTCTCACAACAGAGCATGCCTAGAAGCCAGCTTTATACTAGCTCGTTCTGATGGCCGTGAGAATGTAGCAGAATTGTAGGCGGTACGAATACAATGAATACCACTCTACTGCACCTGGAGACACAACCATTGAAGCCTGCAGCTGGCCCTTGCACCGCATATGCTTCTGACAAACATGTCTAGTGAGGATGTTCGTAACTGCATCTGCATGCAGTGTGGAACAGGAAAGAACTGCGTGTCAGCTCATCTCGCAGAAGGAAATTCCCCAGAGAGAGAGCTTTCAGCTAGGCACTCAGGTTTGGAAGTAAGTATGTAGCTCCCATCTGAGGGAGGAATTCCTCAGAAGTCACTGGATTGAACTAAGAGACACTTGCCTCTCGCAAAACTTGCATCCCATATCGAACGAAATCCTTTGGAAGTGAAGCGTACAGGCGGTCAGCATATGGGAGGTACAAGCCATAAGCTCAAGCCAAAGGAGTGTGCATGCCTTGCAGGCAGCTGTCCACTAGGCACGAAATTGACAAGGCAGATATGGTTTTCACTCTGCTACTATCCCGCATACAATGAAATGCTGTGGAAGTGGAACGTACAGGCAGTCAGGAGGGGGGAGGTACAGACAGAAGCTCAACTCTCAAAAGTGTGTATGCTTTGAAGGCCGATGTCTGCTAGACACTTATCGAGGAGAGGTATACCCGAGCTACACTCTAATTGAACAAGGACGTTGGCAATCCTGTATTGAACTCAGATACACGTGAGTAGAGTCCTGACACTTCCACTTGCATTTCTCCAACCTCTGCCAACACCTAACATAAGGATGTTAGTAGCTACGACTACAGGAAGCCAGGATGCGGGACGGTCCTGCCCTGAGCTCAGCTCTCAAAAGGAGGCATGCCTAGAAGCCAGTATTCTACTAGCTCTTTCTGATGGCCGTGAGAACGTAACAGCATTATAAGATGGGACATTCCATGAATACCGCTCTACTGCACCTGGAGACACAACCATTGAAGCCTGCAGCTGGCCCTTGCGTCCTATGAGCTTCTGACAAACATGTCTAGTGAGGATGTTCGTAACTGCACCTGCAGGCAGCGTGGAACTGGGAAGGACCACAATTCAGCTCATCTCCGAGAGGGAAGTTCCCCAGAGAGAGAGCTTTCAGCTAGTAACTCAGGTTTGGAAGTTAGTATGTAGCTCCCACCTGAGGGAGGAATTCCCCAGAAGTCGCTGGATTGAACTAAGCGACACTTGCCTCTCGCAAAACTTGCGACCCATATCGAAGGAAATCCTTTGAAAGTGAAATATACAGGCGGTAATCATGTGGGAGGTACAAGCCATAAGCTCAATCCAAAGGAGTGTGCATGCCTGGGAGGCACCTGTCTGCTAGGTGCGAAATTGACAAGGCAGACACTTGGTTTTCACTCGGCTACTCTCCCGCATACATCAAAATGCTGTGGAAGAGGAACGTACAGGCAGTCATGATGCGGAGGTACAGGCCATAAGCTCAGCTCTCAGAAGTCTGTATGATTTGCAGGCCGATGTCTGCTAGACACTCATCGAGGTGAGGTATACACGAGCAACACTCTAATTGATTAAGGACGTTGGCAATCGCTGTATTGAACTCAGGTACACGTGAGTACAGTCCTGACACTTCCACTCGCATTTCTCCAATCTCTTCCAGCACTTCACGTAAGGATGTTAGCAGCTATGACAATGGGCAGGCAAGATGCGGGAGGGTCCTGCCCTGAGCTCAGCTCTCACAAGAGAGCATGCCTAGAAGCCAGCATTCAAATAGCTGCGTTCTAATGGCCGTGAGACCATAGCAGTCTTCTACCTCAGGAGGTTTGAAGAATACCACTCTACTGCACCTGGAGACACCTTCCAGGCCTGCATTATTCCACTTGCATCTCACAAGCTTCTGAAAAACGTCTCTGGTGAAGATGTTCAAAACTCATTCTGCGGGCAGTGTGGAACTGTGAGGGACTGGGTGGGAGCTCAAATCTCAGAAGAGAGATGCTTTTGGACTCGGGGTTCAGCTAGATTCTCACGTATGGAACTTAGTATGTAGCATGTGTCTAAGACAGGAATTACTAGGAAATCGCTGGATTGAGCTTGGAGGCACTAGTCTTGTGTGCCGGGACTTTCCACTTACCCCTCACAACACTTCAGTCACGCATCGAGCCTATGCCTGTTAGCTGCAAAATGTACCTGCAGGCAGGATGTCGGAAGCACAGGCCATAAGCTCAACTCTCAAAAGTGTGTATGCCTGGAAGGCAGATGTCTGCTACCCACTCATACATGGGAGTTAGAAACTAGCTACACTCTTTGAAGAAGGCCGTTTCAAATCGCTGTATTCAACTCAGATAATCGTGAGTACAGGCCTGACACTTCCACATGCATTTCGCCGCCCTCACCCAGCACCTAACATAAGGATATTAGCAGTTATGTCTACGGGCGGGAAGGATATGGGAGGGTCCGGCACTGAGCTCAGCTCTCAAAATAAAGCATGCCTAGAAGCCAGCTTTCTACTAGCTCGTTCTGATGGCCGTGAGAATGTAGCAGAATTGTAAAGCGCTACCTTCCATGAATACTGCTCTACTGCACCTGGAGGCACAACCATTGAAGCCTACAGCTGGCCCTTGCATCCCAAGAGCTTCTGACAAACATGTCTAGTGAGGATGTTCGTAACAGCATCTGCAGGCAGTGTGGAACTGGGAAGGACCGCGTGTCAGCTCATCTCGCAGAAGGAAATTCCCCAGAGAGAGGTTTCAGCTAGGTACTCAGGATTGGAAGTTAGTATGTAGCTCCCATCTGAGGGAGGAATTCCTCAGAAGTCGCAGGATTGAACTAAGACACATTTGCCTCTAGCAAAACTTGCGTCCCATATTGAAAGAAATCCTTTGGAACTGAAGTGTGCGGATGGTCAGCATGTGGGAGGCATAAGCCATAAGCTCAATCCAAAGGAGTGTGCATGCCTTGCAGGCAGCTGTACGTTAGGCGCGAAATTGACAAGGCAGACACTTGGTTTTCACTCCGCTACTGTCCTGCATACAATGAAATGCTGTGGAAGTGGAACATACAGCCAGTCAGGATGGAGAAGTTAGAGGACATAAGCTGAACTCTCAGAAGTGTGTATGCTTTGCAGGCCGATGTCTGCTAGACACTTATCGAGGCGAGGTATACCGGAGCTACACTCTAATTGAATAAGGACGTTGGCAATCGCTGTATTGATCTCAGATACACGTGAGGACAGTCCTGACACTTCCACTTGCTTTTCTCCAACCTCTCTCAACACCTAACATAAGGATGTTAGCAGCTAGGACTATGGGCAGGCAGGATGCGGGAGGGTTCTGCCCTGAGCTCAACTTTCAAAAGGAGGCATGCCTGAAGCCAGCTTTCTACTAACTGCATTCTAATGGCCATGAGAATGTGGCAGCATTGTAATTCAGGATGTTCCATGAATACCGCTTTACTACACCTGGAGACACAATGTTGAAGCCTGCAGCTTGCCCCTTGCGTCCCATGAGCTTCTGACAAACATGTCTATTGAGGATGCTCGTAACTGTATCTGCAGGCAGTGTGGAACATGGCAGGACCACGTTTCAGCTCATCTCTGAAAGAGAATTTCCCCAGAGAGAGAGCTTTCAGCTAGGTACTCTGGTTTGGATGTTAGTATGTAGCTCCCATCTGAGGGAGGAATTCCTAAGAAGTTGCTGGCTTGAGAAGAAAGAAGAAAGAAAGAAAGAAAGAAAGAAAAAAGAAAGAAGAAAGAAAGAAAAAGAAGAAAAGAAGGAAGGAAGAAGGAAGAGAGAAGAAGAAGAGAAAAGAAAGAAAGAAGAAAGAACCTCCCTCACTCCCTCCCTCCCCTCCCTCCTCCACCCTCCCTCCCTCCCTCCTCCTCCTCCCTCCCTCCCGCCCTCCCTCCCTCCGCCCTCCTCCCTGCTTTCCTTTTGCTCTGTTCAGTTAAGCTTCTACCTTAGGCTCAGATCATGATCCAGGTCCCAAGGCAGGCTCCCTGTTCAGCAGGGAACCTGCTTCTCCCTCTCCCTCTGGCTCTCTCGCTCATGCTTTATCTCTCCTCACTCTCTCAAATAAATAAAAAACATCTTTGAAAAAGAAGCAAACAAGCAAACCCACAAGGAAGAGAAATCGCCCATGTAGAAGAATTTCAAACAATTTGTGAAGACATTCCACCCTCAAGTTCATGAGCATAGCTTCCCACTCTTCTGTGTGGAATACACATAGTAACTTCCTCTACAAAATATAATATGAAAAACTTAAAATAATATTGATAATATAATAATAATAATTAATAATAATAAAGAATGAGTTTACTACTGAGAAAGCTGACAAACACTACCTCAGCAAGATGATCAGATCGATACCAAGACTGATGAATCATGTTGATAGTATCTATCCTTTATATGATATAATGAAAATGGCAGTATGTCTCTGTATATAATCCACAAAAACAGTTCAGTCATGAGATAAACAACAGACATGTCCCAACTGAGGGAAATTTTACAAAATACTCTACTTCTCAAAGTGTTCCAGTTCAACAACAACAAGGAAAGGCAGAAAGACTGTCACAATCCAGATGAGCCTAAGGAAAGAGGAGGACAAATGGAATGTGATATGAGGGATTGTAACTTAGCAAAAACTAAGGAAATCTGAATAAACTATGGCCTTTGTTTTTCTTTTTTTTTTTTTTTTTGGTCTTTTTTGAAAATTTTTTTAAGGTATTTATTTATTTATTTGTGATAGTCACAGAGAGAGAGAGAGGCAGAGACACAGGCAGAGGGAGAAGCAGGCTCCATGCACCGGGAGCCCGAGGTGGGATTCGATCCCGGGTCTTTTTTTGGTCTTTTTTGGATGCAAAGTTTTTAATATTGATTCATTAGCTAATATTTGTACCGTACTAATATAAGGTATCAATAATTGGAGAAATTGAGTGCGAGTGCATGCGAATGCTCATCTCAATTTCCCTATAAATCTTTGTTTTTTTCCTAATAAATAAGATTTATTTTGAAAATTGACTTAAGTGAATCAGGCTCCAAGTGTGAAGACATTTTAAGAATAGTTGAATTAACTTTTGCCTTATTCTTAAAGAGTTCCTTTGATGGAAACAAAGTAAGAATTTTAGATCAGAAGGAAAGAAAAACACTTATGAACATGCATAATGCCTCCTCAACCTGAAAAGCAGGAACAGATAATAAATAGCAAAAATCAGATAAAAATAATTCTAGTATAATAGACACGATATTGCAAGTGCATTTAAAATTAGCAATGCATAACATTTATTTCCTTGACATTTGTCTTCCAAAGAGTTCAAAGTGTTTCAGTGTCACTTGAAACAGGGGAAGAATCTCAGGGAAGGATCCTTCACATAAATAATAGGACCAATAATGTCTCTCAGTTCTTTCTAAATCCATAAAGATGCATTTCCTGATGAGTGACTGAGCTGTGAAGAAAGAGATGAGAAGCCCTCATCCCTCTGAATTACTTGTGTCAGAATATTTTAACCATAGTACCACGGATAGTAAATTATCCTTATTAACAGGAAATATGTCTCAGATTGGAATCTGAGCAATTAGATGCGCAGAGAAAAAAAGCTTTGACTCGCTCCTCATCTTTTAAAGATAAAGGAGAGCTTTTCTATGTACAAAGTCAGTTGTCAAGATAGCCTTATGGAATAAGAGTCTGCAGCATGGAATACTGCTGCACAGCTGGGAAGCCCACGCCCCAGGTCTTCCTGATCCCAAATCCCTGGACCTGTCCCCCAACAAAGGCTGCCAAGCTGAGGTCATTTGCAATTGCTCTCTTAGGAGCTCTGGGGAAGGCGGAAGGAGCTAGATAGGATGGGATGGGAAGCGTGGAGGCCAAGAAAATTAAGGCCATTCCAATTTAAATTCAGCTTTAGCACAAGTCCACCCATCCCAGGTCCCTGTGAAGAAGAGCTGAAATTTACATTACTTCAGTTACAGGAAAAAAAAAACAAAAGTTTACAGCTTAATGACCTAGAAAGCCCCACAATAGGATCAAAACTGAGCCCAGGCCAAGGACAGGAAGCCTCTATTAGAATGAGAACAGAGCTCAATGCCCTTGAATGTCCCATATCAAAATGTAAACAGAACTTGAGGAATTGCTCCAGCCCTTCTGGAGGTCCCCAAGACCAGCCCTTAAAACTAAGCTAAAACCCATCTCCAAGTCCCTGCTTCACTCTGTTGGGTATACTTGGACACAAGCTCGAGCTTGTAAATAAACCCTCCTGTGTTTGCATCAGTGTCAGCTTCTCTGAGATAAAAAAACAAAACCAAAAGAAGCTCGGACACAGGTAGAGTAAACGCAGGGTTCTGAGAGAATCGGCGGAGACCCGGGGACTTGGGAGCTCTTCTGTGGAAGCCCATGCAGACTGGGGGGGAAGGATGCTCAGTCCCAGATCCAGAGGAACCAGAGACCCCACCCGCATCCTGCCCACCAGGGGGGGTCTCAGGGAGCAGCACTGCACCGCCCACTGGAGGCCAGAGGTGCTGATGCCCACCCTGCCTCTGATCCCGCAGTTGCATCTACCAAGCAGATGTGCACCTGATAATCAGCGCCAGAGCCCATCCCCAGACCCTGCACAGACCACTCACTGCCACCAAGTTGTCGGACCACAGAAGATGCAGAGATTCAGCTCTGCCTGGAAAGAAGGATCTAGCTTCCTTTGTACTTTGTGCTTTATTTTCATTTATTTTTTTTATTTTTTTATTAATTGCCTTATTTTAATTTTTATGTATGTACCTTATATATTTCTTATTTTTATTTTCATGGTACTTTAATTGTGTTTCATATTTTGGGATTTAGAGTCTTTGAAAATGCAGGCCAAAATAATCTGGTGTGTTTTTGTTTTTTTTTTTGGAGGGCAGTTGTTATTGTTTTCCATGGTTTTTCTTTTTCTTCCCTCTTTCTTTTCTGGAAAAGGTAATGAGATGGAGAAATTCACCTCTATAAAATAATATGAGGTAGTACTCACAGCCAGGAAGTCCATCAATACACATATATGATGTCTAACTACAGTTTAAAAAACAATTATTATAAAGATAGCAGCTGGGCTGGAAAAAGAGCACAGAAGAAAACTAGAGAATCCCTTACAGTAGAAATAAAAGAACTAAAATCTAGTCAGGCCAACGTTAAAAATGCTATAACTGAGATGCAGTCCCACGTAGAAGCCATAAAAACAAGAAAGGTTATGGACCACAGAAACAGACGTAGGGAAGTCAGCCACTTATTAAAACAATAACATTCATATTTTAGGAGACTCAGAAGATGAAGAGAGAGAACAGGTGGGCCTTGCTCAGCCATTAGAAACGACAAATACCCACCATTTGCTTCAACGTGAATGGAACTGGAAGGTATTATGCTGAGTGAAGTAACTCAATCGGAGAAGGACAAACATTGTATGTTCTCATTCATTTGGGGAATATAGATAATAGTGAAAGGGAATATAAGGGAACGGAGAAGAAATATGTGGGAAATATCAGAAAGGGAGACAGAATATAAAGACTCCTAACTCAGGGAAATGAACTAGGGGTGATGGATGGGGAGGAGGGCGGGCGGTGGGGGTGAATGGGTGATGGGCACTGAGGGGGGCACTTGCCGGGATGAGCACTGGGTGTTATTCTGTATGCTGGCAAATTGAACACCAATAAAAAATAAAATTATTATTAAAATAAAAGAAAGAAAGAGGGATCCCTGGGTGGCGCAATGGTTTAGCGCCTGCCTTTGGCCCAGGGTGCGATCCTGGAGACCCGGGATAGAATCCCACGTCAGGCTCCCAGTGCATGGAGCCTGCTTCTCCCTCTGCCTGTGTCTCTGCCTCTCTCTCTCTCTCTGTGACTATCATAAATAAATAAAAATTTAAAAAAATAAACAAACATTAAAAAAAAGAAAGAAATGAAAGAAAGAAGAAAGAAAGAAAGAAAGAAAGAAAGAAAAGAAAGAAAGAAAGAAAGAAAGAAAGAAAGAAAAAAAGATAGATTGGCACCTGGTTGGCTCAGTCAGTTAAGCTTCTGCCTTAGGCTCAGATCATGATCCAGGTCCCAAGGCAGACTCCCTGTTTAGCAGGGAACCTGCTTCTCCCTCTCCCTCTGCCCCTTTCGCTCATGCTTTTTCTCCTCTCTCTCTCTCTCTCATATAAATAAATAACATCTTTGAAAAAAGAAACAAACAAAGAAACCCACAAGAAAGAGAAATCTCCCATGTAGAAGAATTTCAAAACAATTCGTGCAGACATACCACACTCAAGTTCATGAGCATATCTTCACACTTTTATGTGTGCAATACACATAGTAACTTCCTTCTGCAAAATATATTATGAAAAACCTAAAATAAGAATGATAATATAATAATAATAATAATAATAATAATAATAATAATAAATCACTTTACTACGGAGAAAGCTGACAAACACTACCTCAGCAAGATGATCAGATCGATACCAAGACTGAAAAATCATGTTGATAGTATCTATCCTTTATATGATATAATAAAAATAGCAGTATATCTCTGTATATAATCCACAAAAACAGTTCAATCATGAGATAAACAACAGACATGTCCCAACTGAGGGAAATTTTACAAAATACTCTACTTCTCAAAGTGTTCCATTCAACAACAACAAGGAAAGGCTGAAAGACTGTTACAATCCAGAGGAGGCTAAGAAAACAGGAGCACAAATGGAATGTGATATGAGGGATGGTAACTTAGCAAAAGCTAAGGAAATCTGAATAAAGTATGGACTTTGGTTAATGCGAATATTTTAATATTGATTCATTAGCTCCTATTGTACCGTACTAATATAAGATATCAATAA
The DNA here is from genome assembly GCF_011100685.1 of Canis lupus familiaris. Classification (NCBI taxonomy): domain Eukaryota; kingdom Metazoa; phylum Chordata; class Mammalia; order Carnivora; family Canidae; genus Canis; species Canis lupus. The sequence continues at coordinate 25,092 of NW_023331473.1, forward strand.
TTGGAGAAATTGAGTGCCAGTGCATGCGAATGCTCTGTACTATCTTTTCAATTTCCCTCTAAATCTTTGTTTTTTTCCTAATAAATAAGATTTATTTTGAAAATTGACTTAAATGAATCAGGCTCCAAGTTTGAAGACATTTTAAGAATTGTTGAATTAACTTTTCCCTTATTCTTATAGAGTTCCTTCGGTGTGAACAAAGAAATAATTTTATATCAGAAGGAAAGAACAACACTTATGAACGTATAATGCCTCCTCAACCTGAAAAGCAGGAACGGATAATAAATAGCAAAAATCAGATAAAATAATTCTATTATAATAGACACCATATTGCAAGTGCATTTAAAATTAGCAATGCATAACATTTATTTCCTTGACATTTGTCTTCCAAAGAGTTCACAGTGTTTAAGTGTCAGTTGAAATAGGGGAAGAATCTCAGGGAAGAATCCTTCACATAATAATAGGACCATTGTAATAATATCTCTCAGTTCTTTCCAAATCCATAAAGATGCATTTCCTGATGAGTGACTGAGCTGTGAAGAAAGAGATGAGAAACCCTCATCCCTCTGAATTACTTGTGTCAGAATATTTTAACCATAGTACTACGGATAGTAAATTATCCTTATTAACAGGAAATATGTCTCAGATTGGAATCTGAGCAATTAGATGGGCAGAGAAAAAAAAAACTTTGACTCGCTCCTCATCTTTTAAAGATAAAGGAGAGCTTTTCTATGTACAAAGTCAGTTGTCAAGATAGCCTTAGGGAATAAGAGTCTGCAGCATGGAATCCTGCTGCACAGCTGGGACGCCCACAACCCAGGTCTTCCTGATCCCAAATCCCTGGGCCTTTCTCCCAACACATGCTGCCAAGCTGAGGTCATTTGCAATTGCTCTCTTAGGAGCTCCAGGGAAGGGGAAAGAGCTAGATAGGATGGTACTGGACGCAAGGAGGCCGAGAAAATGAAGGCCTTTCTACTTTAAGTTCAGTGTTCGAACAAGTCCAGCCATCCCAGGCCCCTGTGAAGAAGACCTGAAATTTACATTACTTCAGTTACAGGAAAAAAAAAAACAAAAGTTTACAGCTTAATGTCCTAGAATTCCCCACAATAGAATGAAACTGAGCCCATGCCAACGGCTGGAAGCGCCTACTAGAATGAGAGCAGAGCTCAATACCCTTGAAGGCCCCATATCAAAATGTAAACAGACCTTGAGGAATTGCTCCACCCCTTCTGGAGGACCCTGAGACAAGCCCTTAAAACTAAGCTAAAACCCACCTCGGGGTCCAAGTCCCTACTCCGCGGTGTTGGGTGTACTTGGACGCAAGCTCAAGTTTGGAAATCAACCCTTGTGTGTTTGCATTGGTGTCAGCTCCTTAGTGGTTTCTCAGATTCGCAATCTTGAGCACAACACCCCCATGTCCCCTCCCACCTTGGCTGAACCTCTATCCCCTGCCACCCAGGGTGACAGTTACCTCCCTGCCTACAACACCTGGGCACAGGCCGTCACACAGGTCCCATGGGCATGGTGGGCACTCCTGCCATCCCTGGCCTCCCAGAGGAAGGAAGGAGGTTTTGGCAGTACACACTCCCATGGTGACCCCAGGGCTCCTTGCCCAGGACAGACAGGTTGGGGTCTGTGTCCCTGACGTCAGCTCCTCCTCCCCGGTTTTCCCACAGGAAATGAAGGAGGAAGCCCTGGTCTCCTCTAGGGACATCACGCTGGGGACCTGGATGTCAAAAGGATGTTCAGCAGTCACGTCAATGTTTTTGGGACTACTATGGGGTAGGGTGAGGCTGAGGGGCCAGGGGGATCGGGACCCAGAAGGACCGGGGGTTTCTGGGTAGGGAACACCGGGCTTCAGAGCCCGGGGGAAGAACAGCAGCCAACAACACACAGCTGCATTGTAGGTTGTTTGGGATGAACACCGTGCCCCACCCTCGGGGTCTCACGGATGAGGAGGCCACTAGGACGGGGCCTCCAGGGATTGCCATGTGAGCTGAACCCCAAAGGGGTGAGGGACAGCCCCTGAAAAAGCAGGGGGCTGGGTGGAGGCCATGGGGCAAGTAAGGGGACCTGGGGGCAGGGTGCATGGCCGTGACTGGAGGAGGACACACATCGATCTGATGAGGGTCGGAGGGTCAGGGTGATATCCACCATCAGCACTTTTTATATTTCTAAATTCTATGCATTCAATTTGAGACAATTTGCAATTTATAAACATACATAGTATGATGACCCCCAGATAATGCCCCAGGGTCCAGCCAGGGCCCTGCACTCACCACACGGGGCCCCAGGGGAAGGTGACACAGCATACCCCAGACTGGGGTCGCCTTTATCTGTAGATGTCTCCGTGTGCATCTTAGAGAAAGGGGATGCCCGTGGTTCACCAGCCCCCCACACCATCCTCCCATCCCCCAGACCCACACCATCCCCTAACATCATCATCCCCCGTGGCATAGCCCCTACACCATCTTCCCTTACACACACACAGCCTCAACACAATCCCCACCCACACTATACCCCCAACACCATCCCCCTTACGCCTCCCCCACACCCCACCACCGTCATACCATGCCCACACACCATCCACCCCACACCATTGGCCCCTAACCAGGACCCAGTGCAGCTGCACCCTGTGGGACATGCTCAAACTCCTGGGTTCTCTGGATACCCTGCTCCCATCAGAAGCCCGGGTGTCCCATGAGTACCCATGGGTTGCAGGGGAGGAGGGAAGGCAGGGAGCCCCAGACAGTTTGTGTACAGGAGAGTGGTGCAGAGCACACACTGTACCCTGCCTCCAATCCACGGTCCCTCCTGGAGGGTGGGACACCCTGCCACAGGACAGCAGCCCCTAACCCAGAGGGACCTGGGCTGACTTGGGCCCATGCTCTGTGGGGGCTGGGTTGATTTGAGGCCCCAACAGTCCCAGCTCAAAGACTAATGGAATCAGGCCCCCATAGCCCTGGCCAACCCTGGATTCTGGCCCCAGGCTGAGTGAGCCCTCTCAAAGCTGGATGTGGCCTCCTGGGCCCTGGGCATGCCCCACAGATACAGGTCGCTTATCTAGGGCAGCCCTGGGGATCCCGGGTCACACCAGTGTGGGGAGTGGAGGGGTAAGCCGGTGGGCCACACCCACACCCACACGATAAGGCAGGCTCCTCCAGGTGCTGGGTCCAGAGGGCCCGAGGCCAGGGTCCAGCTGCCCTGCGGGGACCCAGCACAGGAGCCCATGAGCTGCAGGTCCAGGTCAGCTCTGCTGTCCTCAGAATCGTCACTCAGGCTGAAACCTCAGGACACACGCCCCCACCCGGATCAACACATGCTCCCAGGTGGGGAACTCCAGCACCAGCCCACCCACCCCGTTTGATTCTTGCCCCCACTTAAAGGACAGGAAGTTCTCCTTCCCCAGGGGAAGGCACGCACCCACGGCTCTGGGCCCGATTGCTGTAGAAAGTCAATAAAGTGATGTGGTGCGAAAATGCACAGCCAGCCCATTTCTGCGTCTCCCAGAACTCTTTGCATGGGGCATGGAGAGACCCCCAGACAGGAGGAGCAGGCACCACCTAGGCCCCAACCAGCCCCTGCAGGGGCGCCGCCAGGCAAACACAGCTGACGTCCCCACGTGCCTTCCAGGGGAGGCCGGACCCACTGCTGGATATGGGAATGTGGCCAAGCCGGAACTTCCAGCTCAGCTGACCCTCCAGCTGAAAGTCCTGCACGAGTGAGCCCCGGCGTAGCCAGGAGAGCCCAGCTAGCCGCCCAGCGCCACACCAGAAATGATATTCTGCCAACGATTTTGGGGTTTTGGATGACCCAGCCAGAGGATCCGACAGCTGCACGGGATAGCTGCATGTGATAGACACACACGCACCTCAAAACCAACAAAAGTCAGAATCCCCCAATGTTGTCAAACAGCAGCCAGATGGTTACATACACTACGCTGTGGTCCCCAATAGGATACATGGAAAACGCTATAAGCCATGACTGCAGAGGTGCTGGAGGCATGGAGATGTGCCTGCTGTGTTCCAACAAAGAGGGCAGAGGGGCAGGAAGCATCCTTCGGAGGGGGGCCTCCTAGGAAAGGATACCAGGTCCCTGTGAAGGCTACGGAGAGTGAAATCTGTCCTCCTATCTTTCTGCTTCTGGTTTTCCTCCTAAATGCCATTTTTCTCAATCATATTAGCAAGAATTTATTTTTTGTTTTTAAATTTCTTTTTATTGGAGTCCAATTTGTATGAATTCTTTCTTCAGCAAGTGTGTCATTCAGGAGAGAAAGAGAGATAAAGATTTTCCCAGACAGGCAACATATAAAGGAGTTCAGGACCACTTAACCAGTCCAGTAAGGAATTTTAAGAGGGACTCTTCTAGTGGGGGAAAAAAGAGATCAAAAGCAACAAAGACTAGAAAGGCCCAGAGAACGTCACCAGAAAAACCAACTCTTCCGGTAACACAAATGCACAAAGTTCATATCTTTGAATAATCACTCTGAATGCTGATAGACTAAATGCTTCAATCAAAACATATAGGTATCAGAGTGGCTTAAAAAGCAGTATCCGGGATGCCTGGGTGACTCAGGGGTTGAGCCTCTGCCTTTGACTCAGGGTGTGATCCTGGAGTCTGGGATCGAGTCCCATATTGGGCTCCTGGTGGGGAGCCTGTTTCTCTCTCTGCTTAATTTTCTGCCTCTCTCTCTCTCTCTCTCTCTCTCTCTCTCTCTCTCACTCTCACTATCATAAATAATATTATTATTAAAAAACAACATCCATCTGTACGCTGCCTAAAGGATGCTCACCTTAGACCTATAGACACCAACAGATTGAAAGTCAGGGGATGGAAAATCATATATCACGCTAATGGATATCAAAAGAAAGCTGGAGGACCCATACTTATATCAGACAAACGAGATTTGAAACCAAACCCTGGGGGACACATGGTGGCAGTGGTTGAGCATCTGCCTTCGGCTCAGGGTGTGATCCTGCGATCCCAGGATCGAGTCCCACATCAGCCTCCCTTTGGGGAGCCTGCCTCTCACTCTGCTATGTTCCTTCTTCTGCTTCTCTGTGTATCTCTCATGAATATATAAATAAGTAATTAAAATTTCAAAAGAAAGAACAAATACTGTAAGAAGAAATGAAGAAGGGCAATATTTCATAATTAAAAAGACTCTCTATCAAGATCAAACAACTAAATATTTATGCTGCCAACATGGGAGTACCTAAATATAGAAACCACTGTTGGTGGGAATGTGAACTGGTGCAGCCACTCTGGAAAACTCTGTGGAGGTTCCACAATGAGATAAAAATAGACCTGTACAACGACCCAGAAATTGCACTGTTGGGATTAACCTCAAAGATTCAGATGCAATGAAACGCCGGGACACCTGCACCCTGAGGTTTATTTATTTTTTTTTTAAATTTTTATTTATTTATGATAGTCACAGAGAGAGAGAGAGAGGCAGAGACACAGGCAGAGGGAGAAGCAGGCTCCATGCACCGGGAGCCTGATGTGGGATTCGATCCCGGGTCTCCAGGATCGCGCCCTGGGCCAAAGGCAGGCGCCAAACCGCTGCGCCACCCAGGGATCCCTCACCCTGAGGTTTATATTAGGAATGTCCACAATAGCCAAACTGTGGAAGGAGCCTCCCTGTCCATCAAAGTTGAATGGATAAAGAAGATGTGGTTTATATATACAATGGAATAATACTCAGTCATTAAAAATGACAGATACCCACCATTTGCTTCAACGTGAATGGAACTGGAAGGTATTATGCTGAGTGAAGTAAGTCAAACGGAGAAGGACAAACAGTGTATGTTCTCATTCATTTGTGGAATATAAATAATACTGAAAGAGAATATAAGGGAATGGAGAAGAATTGTATAGGAAATATCAGAAAGGGAGACAGAACATAAAGACTCCTAACTCTGCGAAATGAACTAGGGGTGCTGGGAGGGGAGGAGGGCAGAAGTGTGTGTGAATGGGTGATGGGCACTGAGAGGGAACTTGATGGGATGAGCACTGGGTGTTATTCGGAATGTTGGTCAATTCAACACCAATCAAAATAAATTTATTTAAAAAAAAAGATCCAACAACTAAATATTTATGCTGCAACATGGGAGTACCTAAATATAGAAACGAATTAACAACAAACGTACAGGAACTCACTGATAATAATACAATGACAGGGGATTTTAACACCCACTTATGACAATGGACCGATTGTCTATGCAGAAAATCAACAGGGGAACAATAGCCTTGACACACTGGACCACAGGGACTCAACAGATATAGTCTGAATATTTCTTCCTAAAGCAGAATACACATTCCTTTCAAGTGCACATGGGATATTCTCCAGAACAGATCATATCATGGGCCACAAATCAGCCCTCAACAGGTACAACAGGTACAAGAAGGTTGATATCACACACTGTACATTTTTGGAACTCGATGCTATGAAACTCGAAGTCGACAGTAAGAAAAAAGAATTGGACAGACAAAAAACACGTGGAGATTATGATCATCCTACTAGAGAATGAATGGATCAACCAGGAAATTAAAGAGGAAATTTAAAACAAATGAAAATGAAAATATGTTTCTCCAAAACTCTGGAATGTAGCAAAGGCAGTCCTAAGAGGGAAGTACATAGCAATACAGGCCTACCTCAAGAAACAAGAAGTCTCCAATACACAACCTAACCCTACACCTAAAGGAACTGGAAAAGAAATAGCAAACAAAGCCTAAAGCCTACAGAAGAAGGGAAAAAATAAAGATGAGAGCAGAGATAAAAAATACAGAAACAACAAAACAGTAGAATGGAATAACGAAACTAAGAGCTGGATCTTCAAAATAATAAATAAAACGGATCAAGCCATAGCCAGCTTTATCAATGAGAAAAGAGAAAAGACCTATATAAATAAAATCACAAATGAGAGAAGAGAGATCACAATCAACACCAGAAAAATAAGACAATTATAAGGGAATACTATGAAATTATATGCTAACAAACTGGGAGAACTGGAAGAAATGGACAAATCCCTAGAAATGTGCAAATGAGCAAACCTGAAATAGGAAGAAATAGAAATGTGAACAGACCCATAACTAGCAAAAGAATTGAATCAGCAAGGAACCTGGGTACCTCAGTGGTTGAGCATCTGCTTTGGCTCAGGTCATGATCCCGGGGACCTGGGGGATCAAAGGTCCCCGCATGGAGCCTCATTTTCCCTCTGCCTATCCCTCTCTCTCCCTATGTCTCTCATGAATCCATAAATAAAATCTTTAAAAAAGAAAAAAGATAAAAAGTGAGAAAGGACCCAAATAAAATCACAAATGAGAAAAGAGAAATAACAACCAACACTACAGAAATACAAAGGATTATAAGAGAACATTATGAAAAATTATATGCCAGCAACCTAGAACCTGGAAGAAATAGATCAATTCCTGGAAACATATAACATAACAAAAATGATAAAGGAAGAAATAAGAAACTTGAACAGACAGATAACCAGCAAAGAAATTGAATCAGCAATCAAGAACCTCCCAACAGGAGATGCTTAGATCAATAGAACAAAATGGAAATCCAAAACAAGGTACAAACCTGTAACTCTATGATCCATTAATCGACAACAAGGCAGCAAGGAATATCCAAAGGCACAAAGATAGTCTCTTCAACAAACCCTAACCATGACCCCAGGATAAGAACAAATGATGTTGGGAAAACCAGGCAGCCACATACAGAAGAATTTAACTGGACCACTTTCTTATACCATATATATAAAAAATAAATTCAATATGGATGAAACACCTAAATGTGAGACCTGAAACAATACAAAGAAGAAAAGATAGGCAGCAAAGTCTTTGACATTGTCCATTGGATCTTCTTTCTAGATATGCCTCTGAGGTGAGGGAAACAAAACCAAAATTACTATTGGGACTTCATCAAATTGAAAAGCTTCCGCAAAATGAAGAAAACAACCAAAGCTAAAATGCAACATACAGGAGGAGGGGCAAGATGGCGAAGTGTAGGGTCCCCAAATCACCTGTCCCCACGAAATTACCTAGATAACCTTCAAATCATCCTGAAAATCTATTAATTCGGCCTGAGATTTAAACAGAGACCAGACCGAATGCTACAGTGGAAAAGTTCGTGATTCTATCAAGGTAGGAAGACGGGAAAAAGAAATAAAGAAAAAAAGGGCATCCAAGGGTGAGGGGCCCTGTGAGGAGCCTGGCTAAGGCCGGGAAGTACCCACAGGACAGAAGAGCTCTGTCCTGGGAGAAGGAGGAGCTTCACCAATCTTCCAGGGCAGAATGGCAACTTCAAGGAGTCAGAGCAGGACCCAGGAGGGCGGGGATGCCCTAGGGATCCCTGGGACACTAATAGACACCTGCACTCCCGGGAGAGTGCTGCGAGCTCCCTAAGGGCCGCAGGGCACATGCATTGACCGGGGAGCAGCTCTGTCAGGATCGGGTGGCAGCTCTGCACAAAGGGGTTTTCACGGCCCTAGGAGCAGCTTGGCAGCAGCGCCTCCTGCAGAGGAAGAGGCTCCATTCAGAGGGGGATGCGGAGCTCCAGGAGCAACTCAGAGGGGCTCGGGCGGTGGCTCTGCAGTGAGGTGGCTATGCGGCCGGGAGCGAGAATCCAACAGCACAGGCCCCGGAGCACAGGGCGCCGGGGCACAGCCAGGATTCGGCCTCCCCAGGGACAAGCAGAGGCCCGCAAGGCCCAGGACAGCAAGGACGCTCCTGTCCAGAGCTGAGCAGATCAGCGGACCCGCCTCAGAGCCTCCAGGACCTGCAGAAGGACTGCTCCTGAGTTACTGCGGGGCTGAATACAGGTTTCCAGAGCTGGCCGCTACCACTGGAGTTGTTCCTCCTGGGGCCTCATGGGGGAAACTAATCCCACTGAGCCCTGCACGAGGCAGGGGACATAGCGGCTCCCCCAAGTACTAACACCTGAAAATCAGCACAACAGGCCCCTCCCCCAGAAGACCGGCTAGACAGGCAAGTTCCAGGGGAAGTCAAGGGACTTAAAGTATACAGAATCAGAAGATACTCCTCCATGTTTTTTTTTATTTCTGATTGCTTCGCCCTCCCCTTTTCCCCCCTTTCTTTCTTTTTCTTTTTCATTTTAATTTTTTAAGGTATTTATTTATTTATGATAGTCACAGAGAGAGAGAGAGGCAGAGACACAGGCAGAGGGAGAAGCAGGCTCCATGCACCAGGAGCCCGATGTGGGATTCGATCCCGGGTCTCCAGGATCGCGCCCTGGACCAAAGGCAGGTGCCAAACCGCTGCACCATCCAGGGATCCCTTTCTTTCTCTTTTTATTCCCTATTTCCTTCTTTCTTCCTTTATTCTTTTTCGTTTTTCTCTTTCTTCCTTCTTTCTCTCCTCTCTTTTTCTCCTTTTCCCAATACAATTTCTTTTTTTTTAATTTTTTTAAGGTATTTATTTATTTATGATAGTCACAGAGAGAGAGGCAGAGACACAGGCAGAGGGAGAAGCAGGCTCCATGCACCGGGAGCCCGATGTGGGATTCGATCCCGGGTCTCCAGGATCGCGCCCTGGGCCAAAGGCAGGCGCCAAACCGCTGCGCCATCCAGGGATCCCTTCCCAATACAATTTCTTTTTGGCCACTCTGCACTCAGGAAAATGACTAGAAGGAAAACCTCACCTCAAAAGAAAGAATCAGAAACAGTCGTCTCTCCCCACAGAGTTACAAAATCTGGATAACAATTTAATGTCAGAAAGCAAATTCAGAAGCACTATTATACAGCTACTGGTGGCTCTAGAAAAAGCATAAAGGACTCAAGAGCTTCATGACTGCAGAATTTTGATCCAATCAGGCCGAAATTAAAAATCAATTGAATGAGATGCAATCCAAACTAGAAGTCCTAACGATGAGGGTTAACGAGGTAGAAGAACGAGTGAGTGACATAGAAGACAAGTTGATGGTAAAGAGGGAAACTGAGGGAGGAGCAAGATGGCGGAAGAGCAGGGTCTCCAAATCACCTGTCTCCACCAAACTACCTAGAAAACCTTCAAATTATCCTGAAAATCTATGAATTCGACCTGAGATTTAAAGAGAGACCAGCTGGAATGCAACAGTGAGAAGAGTTCGCGCTTCTATCAAGGTAGGAAGACGGGAAAAAAGAAATAAAGAAACAAAGGCCTCCAAGGGGGAGGGGCCCCGCGAGGAGCCGGGCTGAGGCCGGGGCGAGTGTTCCCAGGACAGGAGAGCCCCGTCCCGGAGGAGCAGGAGCTGCACCGACCTTCCCGGGCGGAAAGGGGCTCGCGGGGAGTTGGAGCAGGACCCAGGAGGGAGGGGATGCCCTCGGGCTCCCCGGGACAGTAACAGCAACTCCGCGCCCAGGAGAGTGCGCCGAACTCCCTAAGGGCTGCAGCGCGCATGGCGGGACCCGGAGCAGCTCGGGGGGGGGGGGGGGGGGGGGGGGGGGGGGGGGGGGCTCGGGCGGGGCTCCACGGAGGAGGCTGCGCGGAGGGGGCTGCGCGGCCCCGGGAGCAGCTCGGCCGGGCTCAGGCAGAGAAGAGGCTCCGTGCAGAGGGGCCTGCGCGGTTCCAGGAGCAGCTCGGAGGGGCTCGGGCGGTGGCTCCGCGGAGGGGGTTGCGCGGCCCGGGAGCGCGAATCCACCAGCGCAGGCTCCGGAGCACAGGGCGCCGGGACACAGCCCAGGATCCGGCCTCCCCGGGACAGGCAGAGGCCGGGAGGGCCCAGGACAGCAAGGACGCTCCTGCCCCAGCTGAGCAGATCAGCGGCCCCGCCCCGGAGCCTCCAGGCCCTGCAGACGGAGTTCCTCCCGGAGCTGAATCCAGGTTTCCAGAGCTGCCCCCACTGAGCCCTGCACCAGGCAGGGGCACAGCAGCTCCCCCAACTGCTAACACCTGAAAATCAGCACAACAGGCCCCTCCCCCAGAACACCAGCTAGACTGACAACTTCCAGGAGAAGCCAAGGGACTTAAAGAACACAGAATCAGAAGATACTCCCCTGTGGTTCTTTTTTGTTGTTTTTGTTTTGTTGGTTTTTTTTTTGTTTGTTTGTTTTTTGTTTTATTTTGTTTTGCTTTTGATTTGTTTCCTTCCCCCACCCCCCTTTTTTTTCTCCTTTTTTTTCTTCTCTTTTTCTTCTTTTTTTTTTTCTTTCGTTTTTTTCTCTTCCCTTTTTTTCTCTTTCACTTTTCTTTCCTTCTTTCTCCTCACTTTTTCTCTTTTTCCCAATACAACTTGCTTTTGGCCACTCTGCAATGAGCAAAATGACTAGAAGGAAAACCTCACCTCAAAAGAAAGAATCAGAAACAGTCCTCTCTCCCACAGAGTTACAAAATCTGGATTACAATTCAATGTCAGAAAGCCAATTCAGAAGCACTATTACAGCTACTGGTGGCTCTAGAAAAAAGTATAAAGGACTCAAGAGACTTCATGACTGCAGAATTTAGAGCTAATCAGGCAGAAATTAAAAATCAATTGAATGAGATGCAATCCAAACTAGAAGTCCTAACGACGAGGGTTAACGAGGTGGAAGAACGAGTGAGTGACATAGAAGACAAGTTGATAGCAAAGAGGGAAACTGAGGAAAAAAGAGACAAACAATTAAAAGACCATGAAGACAGATTAAGGGAAATAAACGACAGTCTGAGGAAGAAAAACCTACGTTTAATTGGGGTTCCCGAGGGCGCCGAAAGGGACAGAGGGCCAGAATATGTATTTGAACAAATTCTAGCTGAAAACTTTCCTAATCTGGGAAGGGAAACAGGCATTCAGATCCAGGAAATAGAGAGATCCCCCCCTAAAATCAATAAAAACCGTTCAACACCTCGACATTTAATTGTGAAGCTTGCAAATTCCAAAGATAAGGAGAAGATCCTTAAAGCAGAAAGAGACAAGAAATCCCTGACTTTTATGGGGAGGAGTATTAGGGTAACAGCAGACCTCTCCACAGAGACCTGGCAGGCCAGAAAGGGCTGGCAGGATATATCAGGGTCCTAAATGAGAAGAACATGTAACCAAGAATACTTTATCCAGCAAGGCTCTCATTCAAAATGGAAGGAGAGATAAAGAGCTTCCAAGACAGGCAGCAACTAAAAGAATATGTGACCTCCAAACCAGCTCCGCAAGAAATTTTAAGGGGGACTCTTAAAATTCCCCTTTAAGAAGAAGTTCAGTGGAACAGTCCACAAAAACAAAGACTGAATAGATATCATGATGACACTAAACTCATATCTCTCAATAGTAACTCTGAATGTGAACGGGCTTAATGACCCCATCAAAAGGCGCAGGGTTTCAGACTGGATAAAAAAGCAGGACCCATCTATTTGCTGTCTACAAGAGACTCATTTTAGACAGAAGGACACCTACAGCCTGAAAATAAAAGGTTGGAGAACAATTTACCATTCGAATGGTCCTCAAAAGAAAGCAGGGTAGCCATCCTTATATCTGATAAACTAAAATTTACCCAAACTGTAGTGAGAGATGAAGAGGGACACTATACATACTTAAAGGATCTATTCAACAAGAGGACTTAACAATCCTCAATATATATGCTCCGAATGTGGGAGCTGCCAAAATATAAATCAATTATTAACCAAAGTGAAGAAATACTTAGATAATAATACACCTATACTTGGTGACTTCAATCTAGCTCTTTCTATACTCGATAGGTCTTCTAAGCACAACATCTCCAAAGAAACGAGAGCTTTAAATGATACACTGGACCACATGGATTTCACAGATATCTACAGAACTTTACATCCAAACTCAACTGAATACACATTCTTCTCAAGTGCACATGGAACTTTCTCCAGAATAGACCATATTGGGACACAAATCGGGTCTGAACCGATACCAAAAGATTGGGATTGTCCCCTGCATATTCTCGGACCATAATGCCTTGAAATTAGAACTAAATCACAACAAGAAGTTTGGAAGGACCTCAAACACGTGGAGGTTAAGGACCATCCTGCTAAAAGATAAAAGGGTCAACCAGGAAATTAAGGAAGAATTAAAAAGATTCATGGAACTAATGAGAATGAAGATAACCATTCAAAATCTTTGGGATGCAGCAGAAAAGCAGTCCTAAGGGGGAAATACATCGCAATACAAGCATCCATTCAAAACTGAAAGAACTCAAATACAAAAGCTAACCTTACACATAAAGGAGCTAGAGAAAAACAGCAAATAGATCCTACACCCAAGAGAAGAAGGGAGTTAATAAAGATTCGAGCAGAACTCAACGAAATCGAGACCAGAAGAACTGTGGAACAGATCAACAAAACCAGGAGTTGGTTCTTTGAAAGAATAAGATAGATAAACCATTAGCCAGCCTTATTAAAAAGAAGAGAGAGAAGACTCAAATTAATAAAATCATGATGAGAAAGGAGAGATCACTACCAACACCAAGGAAATACAAACGATTTTAAAAACATATTATGAACAGCTATACGCCAATAAATTAGGCAATCTAGAAGAAATGGACGCATTCCTGGAAAGCCACAAACTACCAAAACTGGAACAGGAAGAAATAGAAAACCTGAACAGGCCAATAACCAGGGAGGAAATTGAAGCAGTCATCAAAAACCTCCCAAGACACAAGAGTCCAGGGCCAGATGGCTTCCCAGAGGAATTTTATCAACGTTTAAAGAAGAAACATACCTATTCTCCTAAAGCTGTTTGGAAAGATAGAAAGAGATGGAGTACTTCCAAATTCGTTCTATGAAGCCAGCATCACCTTAATTCCAAAGCCAGACAAGACCCCACCAAAAAGGAGAATTACAGACCAATATCCCTGATGAACATGGATGCAAAAATTCTCAACAAGATACTGGCCAATAGGATCCAACAACTATTAAGAAAATTATTCACCATGACCAAGTAGGATTTATCCCTGGGACACAAGGCTGGTTCAACACCCGTAAAACAATCAATGTGATTCATCATATCAGCAAGAGAAAAACCAAGAACCATATGATCCTCTCATGGATGCAGAGAAAGCATTTGACAAAATACAGCATCCATTCCTGATCAAAACTCTTCAGAGTGTAGGGATAGAGGGAACATTCCTCGACATCTTAAAAGCCATCTATGAAAAGGCCCACAGCAAATATCATTCTCAATGGGGAAGCACTAGGAGCCTTTCCCTAAGATCAGGAACAAGACAGGGATGTC
>NW_023331474.1:0-39248 GCF_011100685.1 Canis lupus familiaris
GACCTGGTGAGTGGGGTTGCCACCTGGGCCTCACCCGTACCTGGTGACTCAGGTCTCCACGTGCCCTTTGGACCTGGTGAATCTGTACTTACCTGGTCCTCTCCAGACCCGGGGGACTCTGGTCACCACCTGGGCATCACCTGGACCTGGTCAATCTAGTCCCCATCTGGGCCTCACCCGGTCCTGGTGACTTGGTCCGCACCTGGACCTGATTGCTGTGGACTCTTTCTTGGCCTCACTTGGAACTGGTGACTCTGATCCAATGTGCGCGTCACCCAGACCTGGTGACTCTGGTCCTCACCTGGGCATCTTTATATTTGGTGACTCTGTTCCATACCTGAGCCTCACCTGGACATGATGACTCTGGAACTCTTGGGCCTCACCCTGACATGGGACTCTGGACCATCTGGATGTCACCCGGACCAGGTGATTCTGGTACCCCTCTGGGACTCAACCAGATCTGGTGACTCTGGTCCTCAACTGGGCTCACCTGGACCTGGTATGCTCCATCTGGGCCTCATTTGGGCCTGGTGACTCTGGTCCCTACCTGGGCATCATCGGGACATGGTTCCACTGCATGGCCTGCAGGTGGCCTCAGCTGGACCTGGTATCACTCGTCCTACCTGGGCATCATCGGGACATGTTTCCTCTGCATGGCCTGCAGGTTGACCTCACCTGGACCTGTTGAGTGGGGTTGTCACCTGGGCCTCACCCATACCTGGTAACACAGGTCCCCACGTGGCCTCACTTGGACCTGGTGAATATGGTCCTTACCTGCTCCTACCCGTAACTCGTAACCTGGTCACCACCTGGAAATCACCTGGGCCTGGTGAATCTGGTCCCATCAGGGCCTCACTCAGTCCTGGTGACTTTGTTCCCACCTGGACCTGATTCCTGTGGACGCCTTCTTGGCCTCACCTGGAACTGGTGACTCTGATCCTAACTGGGCCTCACCCAGATCTGCTGACTCTGGTCCTCACCTGTGGATCAATACGACCTGGGTACTCTCTGTTCCACACCTGAGCCTCACCTGGACATGATGACTCTGGATCCACTCTGGGCCTCCCTCTGACACGGATACTCTGGTCCCCATCTGGATGTCACCTAGACCAGGTGAATTGGTACCCTCTAGGCCTCAACCAAACCTGGTGACTCTAGTCCTCAACTTGGCCTCACCGAGACCTAGTGAATATGCCCCAACTGCGCCTCATCTGGACATGGTGACTCTGGTTCTACGTGGGCATCATCGGGACAGGTTATATTCCCACTGGGAGTGACTTGATCCTGGTAACACTATTCCTGACTTTGTCATTTTCTGTACCAGGTGACTCTGGCTTCACCTGGGCCTCACCTGTAACTGATGACTCTGATCCTAAGCATGGCCTCACCTGACCTGGTGACTGTGGTTCCCATCGGGACCTCACCTGGACCTCATGTCTCTGGTCCAACTGGGCCTCACCAGGACCTGGTGTCTTGGTACCACCTCAGTAGCATCAGGATAAGGTTACACTGTTCAATAACAGTGACCCAGCGGGACCTATTAACTCTGGCCTTCACCTGGGCCACACCTGGAAGTGATACTGGTTCCCACCTGGGTCTCACCTGGACATGGTGAGTCGGAATCCCCACTGGTCCTCCCCTCTAACTGGTGTTTCTCATTCCCACATGGACATCATGTGGACCTGGTGGCTGCAGTGTTTTAGTTCTCATGTACCTCGTGACTTGGTCCCCACCAGGGCCTCACCGGGACCTGGTGTGTGTGGTTGCCACCTCATCTCACCTGCACCTGTGATTCTGGTCTGCACCTGAGACTACCCTGGATCTAGTGACAATGGTCCCCACCTGGGCTTCACCTGGATTTGGGGATCGTCTCCCCATCTGGGGCTCACCTGGCCCTGTTGACCATGGTCCTCAACTGGGCAAATCGGGACGCGGTGACTGTGTTCCACAACTGGACCTCACCTGGACCACGTGACTCTGGTTCCCCTCGGGGCTCACCGTGCCCTAGTGACTGTGAAACCCACTTTGGTCTGTTCGACCTGCTGACCCTGGTTGGAAGCTGCGCCTGACCTCGAACTGTTGACTCTGGTTCTTTCAAAGGCCTCCCCTGTAACTGGTGATCCTGGTCTACACCGGCCTCACCTGGACGTGGTGACTCTTGTCACCACTGGGGACTCACATGGACCTCGCTTACTGTGTTCCACACCGGGCCTCAATAGACCTGTTGACCATGGTCCCCAAGCCGGCTTCACATGGACCTGTTGCCTCTGACCCCAAGGGGCCTCACGTGTACCTGGTAACTCTGGTCCTCACCTGGGCCTCCTCTGGACCTAGTGACTCTGGTCCCCACCTGGGCTTCACTGGATCTGGTGACTCTGGTACCCACCTGGACCTCTCCTGGACCTCGTGACTCTCTTTCCAACATGGACCTCACCTGGACCTGGTGACTCTGGTACTCAGTTGTCGTCACCTGGACCTGGTGTCTCTCGTCCCCACTTTGACCTAACTCAGAACTGCTGAATATGCCCCACCTAGGCCGCACCCAGACCTGGTGACTCTTGTCCCCAGCTATGCCTCAATTCGACATGTTGAATCTGGTCCTCACGTGGGCCTCACATGGACCTGGTACTCAGATTGAATAGAGGGACTCTGGTTCCCACAAGGGGCTCACCTGATACTGTTGACTGTGATCTTAGTTCTTGCCACACCAGGACCTGGTGATTCTGTTCCCCATCCTGGCCTGCATGGCTCTAGTGACTCTGGTCTTCACCCAGGCATCATTGGGACTGGTACTCTATTCCACACCTGGGCCTCACTTAGACTAGGGATCGCTGGTCCCATTCTCTGCCTCAATTAACTGGATACTCTGGTTCCCCCTCTGGGCCTCACCGTTACCTGGTGACTCTGGACACCCCTTGGGCTTCACTTGTGCCTGGTGAATCTGGTCCTTAGCTGCTCCGCACCTGGATGTGGTGACTGGTCGCCACCTGGGCCTCACCTGGACTTGGTGAATCCTGTTGCCACCTGCGCCTCACCTGGACCTTGTGACTGTGGTCCCACCTGGATCTCACCTGGATCTGGTGTCTCTGGTTAACATATGGGGCTCTCCTGGACCTGGTTCCTGTGGTCTCCATCTGGCCTCACCTGTAACACAATGACTCTGATCCATATTGGGCCTCTCCTGGACCTGTTGACTCTGGTCCTTACCTGGAAATCATTGGGAGCTGGATACTCTCATACACTTGAGCCTCACCTGGACCTGGTGACTCTGGTCCCACCTGGCCTCACCTGGACGAGGTGAATGGTACCCCAGGGACTTCAACTGGACCTGGTGACTCAGGTCCTCATATGGGCATCATGGGACCAGGTTTCTCAGTTCCACATGGGGGCCTCACCTGGAACTAGTGATTCTCGTCCCCCTCTGGGCCTCACCCTGACGTGGTGACTCGTCCCCACCTGGACGTCACCAGAACCGGGTGACTCTGGTCCCCTCTGGGACTCACCGGAGCTGGGGACACTGGTCCTCAACTGGGCGTCAACAGGACCTGGTGAATCTACTCCTCACTTAGGCCTCGTCTGGACCTTGTGACTCTTTTCCCACCTGGCATCAATGGGACATGGTTACTCTGTTCCCTAATTGGGCCTCACCTGGACATGATAACTTTGCTCCACATTTTGGCCTCAACTGGTCCTGATGAATCGGGTCCCCCCACCTAGGCCTCAATGGACCTGGTGACTGTGGTCCCCACCTGGGTCTCACCTGGACCTGAGGACTCTCGTTCCCACATGAACCACACCTGGACCTGGTGACTGTGGTGTTCTTGTAGACTCACATTTACCTGGTGACTCCGGTCCCCACTAGGGCCTCACGTGGATCTGGTGACTCTGACCTGCAGGTTGGCCTCACCTGGACTGGTGATGGGGTTGCCACCTGGGCCTCACCCATACCTGGTGACTCAGTACCCACGTGGGCCTCTTGGACCTGGTGAATCTGGTCCTTACCTGGTCCTCTCCCAGACCCGGGGACTCTGGTCAACCTGGGCCTCACCTGGACCTGGTGAATCTGATCCCCATCTGGGCCTCACCCAGGCCTGGTGACTTTGTTCCCCACGTGGATGATTGATGGGGACTCTTTCTTGACCTCACCTGGAACTTGTGAATCTGATCCTATCTGCGCGTCTCCCAGACCTGGTGACTCTGGTCCTCACCTGGGCATTATTGGTACCTGCGACTCTGTTCCACACCTTAGGCTCACCTGGACATGATGACTGTGGAACCTCTCTGGGCCTCACCCTGACATGGTGACTCTGGTCCCCATCTGGATGTCCACCTAGACAGGTGAATCTTTTACCCCTCTAGGGCTCAAATAGACCTGGTGACACTGGTCCCAACTGGGCACCTGCACCTAGTGAATATGCTCGATGTGGGCCTCATTTGGACCTGGTGACTCTGGTCCCTACCTGGGCATCATAGGATATGGTTCCACTGCATGGCCTGCAGGTTGGCCTCACCTGGACCTGGTAACTCTGGTCCCTACCGGGCATCATCAGGACATGGTTCACTGCATGGCCTGCAGGTTGGCCACACTGGACCTGGTAACTTGGTCCCTACTGGGCATCATGGACACAGTTCGTCTCCATCGCATGCAGTTTGGCCTCACCTGGACCTGGTGAGTGGGGTTGCCAATTGTGCCTCAACCATACATGGTGACACAAGTCCCACGGGCCTCAATTGGACCTGGTGAATCTGGTCCTTACCTTTCCTTCCCGGAACTGGTAACTCTGGTCACCACCTGGGAATCACTTGGGCCTGGTGAATCTGGTCCCCATCTGGGTCTCACCCAATCCTGGTGACTTGTTCCCACATGGACCTGATTGCTGTGGACGCCTTCTTGGCCTCACCTGGAACTGGTGACTCCGATCCTATCTGCGCGTCACCCAGACCTGGTGAATCTGGTCCTCAACTGGGCATCATTGGTACCTGGTGACTCTGTTCCACACCTGAGCTCACTTGGACATTATGACTCTGGAACCTCTCTGGGCCTCACCCTGACCTGGTGACTCTGTTCCCCATCTCGATGTCATCTGAACCAGGTGATTCTGGTACCCTTATAGGCTCAACCAGATCTGGTGACTCTGGTCCTCAACTGGGCCTCACCTAGACCTAGTGAATATGCTCCATCTGGGCCTCATTTGGACATGGCGATTCTGATCCATACCTCGGCATTACCGGACATGGTTCCACTGCATGGCCTGCAAGTGTGCCTCACCTGGACCTGATAACTCTAGACCCCACCTGGGCATCATCAGTACATTGTTCCTCGGCATGGCCTGCAGGTTGGCCTCACTTGGACTAGTGAGGGGGTTGTCACCTGAGACTCCACATGCCTGGTGACACAGGTCCCAACGTGTCCTCACGTGGACCTTGAATCTGGTCCTTCCCTTGTCCTCACCCGGAACTGGTAACTCTGGTCATCACCTGGGAATCACTGGAATTGTGTCTGGTCCCATTGGCCTCATCCAGTCCAGGTGACTTTGTTCACACCTGGACCTGATTGCTGTGTACTCCTTCTTGGCCGTCACCTGGAACTAGTGACTCTGATCCTAACTGGGCCTCACCCAGATCTGGTGACTTTGGTCTTCACCTCTGGACCATTATGACCTGGATACTCTGTTCCACCCGTGAGCCTCACCTGGACATGATGACTCTGGATCCCCTCTGGCCTCAGCCTGACATGGTGACTCTGGTCCCCATCTGGATGTCACCTAGACCAGGTGAATCTGGTACCACTCCAAGCCTCAACTATACCTGTTGACTCGGTCCTCAACTTGGCCTCACCGGGACCTAGTGAATATGCTCTCCACCTGCACCTCATCTGGACCTGGTAATTCTGGTTCTACCTGGGCATCACCGGGACATGGTTACTCTATTCCACACTGGGACTGACCTGATCCTGGTAACTCTGGTCGTGACTTTGGCCTCTTCTGTACCAGGTGACTCTGGCTCAACCTGGGCCTCAATTGTAACTGGTGACTCTGATCCTAAGCATAGCCTCACCTGACCTGGTGACTGTGGTCCCCATCGGGACCTCACCTGGGCCTCGTGTCTCTGGTTCCACTGGGCCACACAAGGACCTGGGTCTCTGGTACCCACCTGGGTAGCATCAGGATATGGTTACACTGTTCACTAGTAGTGACCCAGCAAGACTATTAACTCTGGTCTTCACCTGGGCCACGCCTGGACATGGTGACACTGGTTCCAACCTGGGTCTCACCTGGATATGGTGAGTCGGATCCCCACCTGGTCCTCACCTGTAACTGGTGATTCTCATTCCAGCATGGACATCATGTTCACTGGTGGCTGCAGTGTTTCTAGCTTCTCATGTACCTCGTGACTCTAGTCCCCACCAGGGCCTCACCGGGACCTGGTGAGTGGTTGCTACCTGCACCTCACCTGGAATGGTGATTCTGGTCTGCACCTGAGACTACCCTGGATCTGGTGACTGTGGTTCCCTCCTGGGGCTTCACGTGGATTTGGGGACTCTGGTCCCCATCTGGGCCTCACCTGGCCCTGTTGACCATGGTCCTCACCCGGCAAAATTGGGACCCTGTACTGTGTTCCACAACTGGACCTCACCTGGAACAGGTGACTCTGGTCCCCCTCTGGGTCTCACGTACCCTAGTGACTGTGAACCCCCTTTGGCCTGGCTACGACCTGCTGACCCTGGTTGCCACTGCGCCTGACCTCGAACTGTTGACTCTGGTTCTTTCAAGGGCCTCCCCTGTAACTGGTGATCCTGGTGCCAACCTGGGTCTCTCCTGGACGTGGTGACTCTTGTCACCACGGGGACTCACCTGGACCTGCTTACTGTGTTCCACACCTGGGCCTCAAGTACACCTCTTGACCATGGTACCCAAGCCGCCCTCACATGGACCTGTTTCTTCTGATCCCCATCGGGGCCTCACGTGTACCTGGTAACTCTGGTCCTCACCTGGGCCTCATCTGGACCTATTGACTTTGGTCCCCACCTGCTTCACCTGGATCTGGTGACTCTGTTCCCCACCTGGGCCTCACCTGGACATGATAAATTTGCTCCGCCGTTGGCCTCAGCTGGTCCTGATGACTCTGGTCCCCCACCTAGGCCTCAATCTGGAACTGGTGACTGGTCCCCACCTGGGGCTCACCTGGACCTAGTGACTCTCTTCGTTCCCACATAACCACACCTGGACCTGGTGCCGTGTGATGTTCTTGTAGACTCACAATTACCTGGTGACTCCGGTCCCCCACTAGGGCCTCACCTGGATCTGGTGACTCTAGCCTGCAGGTGGCCTCACCTGGACCTGGTGAGTGGGGTTTGCCACCTGGGCCTCACCCATCCTGTGACTCAGGTCTCCACGTGGGACCTTGGACCCAGTGAACCTGTTACTTACCTGGTCCTCTCCTCAGACCCGGAGACTCTGGTCACCACCTGGGACTCACCTGGACCTTGATCTGGTACCCATCTGGGCCTCACCCAGTCCTGGTGACTTTGTTCCGACCCTGGACCTGATTGCTGTGGACTCTTTCTTGCCCTCACCTGGAACTTGTGACTCTGATCCTATCTGCGCTTCACCCAGACCTGGTGACTCTGGTCCTCACCTGGGCATCTTTGGTACCTGGTGACTCTGTTCCAAACCTGAGCCTCACCTGGACATGATGACTCTGGAACCTCTCTGGGCCTCACCCTGATCTGGTGACTCTGGACCCATCTGGATGTCACCTGGACCAGTGATTCTGGTACCCTCTAGGCCTCAACCAGATCTGTGACTCTGGTCCTCAACTGGGCCTCACCTGGACCTAGTGAATATGCTCCAAATGGGCCTCATTTGGGCCTGGTGACTCTGGTCCCTGCCTGGACATCATCGGGACATGGTTCCACTGCGTGGCCTGCAGGTTGGCCTCAGCTGGACCTGGTATCTCTCGTCCCTACCTGGGCATCATCGGGATATGGTGCCTCTGCATGGCCGCAGGTTGGCCTCACCTGGACCTGGTGAGTGGGGTTGCCACCTGGCCTCACCCATACCTAGGACACAGGTCGCCACGTGGGCCGCACTTGGACCTGGTGAATCTGGTCCTTACCTGGTCCTCACCCCTAACACGTACCTGGTCACCAACTGGGAATCACCTGGGCCTGGTGAATCTGGTCCCCCATCTGGGCCTCACTCAGTCCTGGTGACTTTGTTCCCCATCTGGACCTGATTGCTGTGGACTCTTCTTGGCCTCACCTGGAACTGGTGACTCTGATCCTAACTGGGCCTCACCCAGATCTGGTGACTCTGGTCCTCACCTGTGGATCATTATGACCTGGATACTCTTTCCACACCTGAGCCTCACCTGGACATGATGAATCTGGATCCACTCTGGGCCTCCCCTGTCATGGTGATTCTGGTCCCCATCTGGATGTCACCTAGACCAGGTGAATCTGGTACCCTCCTCTAGGCCTCCCAACCAAACCTGGTGACTCTAGTCCTCAACTGGGCCTCACCGGGACCTATGAATATGCTCCCCACCTGCGCCTCATCTGGACATGGTGACTCTGGTTCTACGTGGGCATCATCGGGACATGGTTACTCTATTCTCCACTGGGACTGACCTGATCCTGGTAACTCTGGTCCTGACTTTGGCCTCTCTGTACCAGGTGATTCTGGCTCTAACTGGGCCTCACCTGTAACTGGTGACTCTGATTCTAAGCATGGCCTCACCTGACCGGTGACGTGGTTCCCATCGGGACCTCACCTGGACCTCATGTCTCTGGTCCCACCTGGGACTCACCAGGGCCTGAGTCTCTGGTACCACCACCTGGGTAGCATCAGGATATGGTTACACTGTTCACTAACATTGACCCAGCCGGACCATAACTCTGGTCTTCACCTGGGCCACACCTGGACATGGTGACACTGGTTCCCACCTTGGTCTCCCTGGACATGGTGACTCAGATCCCCAATGGTCCTCACCTGTAACTGATGATTCTCGTTTCCACATGGACATCATGTGGACCTGGTGGTTTCAGTGTTTCTAGCTTCTCATGTAACTCGTGACTCTGGTCCCCACCAGCCCTCACCAGGGACCAGGTCAGTGTGGTTGCCACCTGCATCTCACCTGCACCTGGTGATTCTGGTCTGCACCTGAGACTACTCTGGATCTAGTTACTGTGGTCCCCACCTGGGCTTCACCTGGATTTGGGGACTCCGGTCCCATCTGGGGCTCACATGGCCCTGTTGACCATGGTCCACAACTGGGCAAAATTGGGACGCGGTGACTGTGTTCCACAACTGGAACTCACCTGGACCACGTGACTCTGGTTCCCCTCTAGGTCTCACCGTGCCCTAGTGACTGTGAACCCACTTTGGCCTGACTTGGACCTGCTGACCCTGGTTGGAACCTTCGCCTGACGTCGAACTGTCGACTCTGGTTCTTTCAAGGGCCTCCCCTGTACCTGGTGATCCTGGTCCCCACCGGGCCTCACCTGGACCTGGTGACTCTTGTCACCACTGGGACTCAACTGGACCTGCTTACTGTGTTCCACACCTGGGCCTCAATAAACCTGTTGACCATGGTCCCCAAGCCTACCTCACACTGACCTGTTGCCTCTGATCCCCACCGGGGCCTCACGTGTACGGTTACTCTGGTCCTCACTGGGCATCATTGGTCCTGGTGACTCTGTTCCACACCTGAGGCTCCCCTGGACATGATGACTCTGGATTCCCTGGCTATCAACCTGACCTGGTGACTCTGGTCCCCATATGATGTCACCTGGACCAGGGGATTATGGTACCCTCTGGGCCTCAACCAGGTCTGGTGACTCTGGTCCTCAACTGGCCTCACCTGGACTAGTGAATATGCTCCATCTGGGCCTCCTTTGGACCTGGTGACTCTGGTCCCTACCTGGGCATCATCGGGACATGGTTCCACTGCATGGCCTGTAGGGTGGCCTCACCTGGACCTGGTAACTCTCGTCCCACCTGGGCATCATTGGGACCTGGTTCCTCTGCATGGCCTGCAGGTTGCCTCACCTGGACCTGGTGAGTGGGTTTCTCACCTGGGTCTCACCCTTGCCTAGTGACACAGGTCCCCACGTGGGCCTCACTTGGACCTGGTGAATCTGGACCTTACCTGGTGGTCACCCGGAACTGGTAACCTGGTCACCACATGGGAATCACCTGGGCCTGGTGAATCTGGTCCCCATCTGGGCCTCACCCAGTCCTGTTGACTTTCTTCCCCACCTGGACCTGATTGCTGTGGACTCCTTCTTGGCTAACCTGGAACTGCTGACTCTGATGCTAACTGGGCTTCACCCAGATCTGGTGACTCTGGTCCTCACCTGTGGACCATTATGACCTGGATACTCTGTTCCACCTGAGCCTCACCTGAATATGTTGACTCTGGATCCCCTCTGGGCCTCAGCCTGACATGGGGACTCTGGTCCCCATCTGGATGTCACCAGACCAGGTGAATCTGGTACCCCTCTAGGCCTCACCTAGACCTGGTGACTCTGGTCCTCAACTGGGCCTCATCGGGACCTAGTGAACATGCTCCCCACCTGCGCCACATCTGGGCCTGGTGACTCTGGTTCTACCTGGGCATCATCGGGACATGGTTACTCTATTCCCACTTGGAGTGACCTGATCCTGGTAACTCTGGTCCTGACTGCCTCTTCTGTACCAGGTGACTCTGGCTCCACCTTGCCTCACCTGTAACTGGTGACTCTGATCCTAAGCATGGCCTCACCTGACCTGGTGACTGTGGTTCCCATCGGACCTCACCTGGACCTCATGTCTCTGGTCCCAACTGGGCCTCACCAGGACCTGGTGTCTCTGGTACCACCTTGGTAGCATCAGGATACGGTTACACTGTTCACTAACAGTGACCCAGCCGGACCTGTTAACTCTGGTGTTGACCTGGTGCCACATGAACATGGTGACACTGGTTCCCACCAGGGTCTCACCTGGACATGGTGAGTCAGATCCCCACCTGGTCCTCACCTGTAACTGGTGATTCTCATTCCCACATGGACATCATGTGGAACTGGTGGCTGCAGTGTTTCTAACTTCTCATGTACCTCGAGCATCTGGTCCGCCCAGGGCCTCACCGGGACCTGGTGGTGTGGTTGCCACCTGCACCTCACCAGGACCTGGTGATTCTGGTCTGCACCTGAGACTACCCTGGATCTGGTGACTGTGGTCCCCACCTGGGCTTCACCTGGATTTGGGGACTCCGGTCCCAATCCGGCCTCACCTGGCCCTGTTGTCCATGGTCTTCAACTGGACAAAATTGAGACCCGGTGACTGTGTTCCACAACTGGACCTCACATGGACCACGTGACTCTGGTCCCCCTCTGGGTCTCACACCGTGCCCTAGTGACTGTGAACCCAACTTTGGCCTGACTTGGACGTGCTGACCCTGGTTGCCACCTGCGCCTGACCTCGAACTGTTGACTCAGGTTCTTCAAAGGCCTCCCCTGCACCTGGTGATCCTGGTTCCCAATTTGGCCTCAACTGGACTTGGTGACTCTTGTCACTACTGGGGACTCACCTAGACAGGCTTACAGTGTTCCACACCTGGGCCTCAGGTAGACCTGTTGACCATGGTCCCCTAGCCGGCCTCACGTGGCATTTTGGCTGTGATCCCCGCCGGGGCCTCACATGTACCTGTTAACTCTGATCTTCACCTGGGCCTCATCTGGACCTAGTGACTCTGGTCCCCACATGGGCTTCACCTGGATCTGGAGACTCTCGTCCCCACCTGGACTTCACCTCGATCTGGTGACTCTGTTCCCCACCTGGACCTCTCCTGGACCTGGTGACTCTCTTTCCAACATGGACCTCACCTGGATCTGGTGACTCTGGTCTCAGTTGGCCTCACCTGTACTGGTGTCTCTCGTCCCCACTTTGACCTAACTCAGAAATGCTGAATCTTGCCCCACCTAGGCCGCACCCAGACCTGATGACTCTTGTCCCCAGCTATGCCTCAATTCGACCTGATGAATCTGGTCCTCACGTGGGCCTCACATGGACCTGGGACTCACCTGGATAGAGTGGCTCTGGTTCCCACAAGGGGCACACCTGATACTGGTGATTGTGGTCTTATTCTATGCCTCACCAGGATGTACTGATTCTGTTCCCCATCTGGGCCTGCATGGCCCTAGTGACTCTGGTCCTCACCCAGGCATCATTGGGACCTGGATCCCCTATTCCACACCTAGGGCTCACTTTGACCCGGGACCACTGGTCCATTCTGGGCCTCAAACTAAACTGGTTACTCTGGTTCCCCTCTGGGCCTCACCCTTACCTGGTGACTCTGGTCACCCCTTGGGCTTCACTTGGCCTGGTGAATCTGGTCCTTAGCAGGTCCGCACCTGGATCTGGTGACTGGTCGCCACCTGGGCCTCACCTGGACTTGGTGAATCCTGTTGCCACGCGCCTCACCTGGACCTTGTGACTGTGGTCCCACCTGGACCTCACCTGGATCTGGTGGCTCTGGGTCCATATGGGGGCTCTCCTGGACCTGGTTCCGATGGTCTCCATCTGGTCTCACCTGGAACACAATGACTCTGATCCATATTTTGGGCCTCCTCCCTGGACCTTTTGACACTGGTCCTTACCTGGGCATCATTGGGACCTGGATACTCTCTTATACCTGGGGCCTCACCTGGACCTGGTGACTGTGGCCCACCTGGGCCTCACCTGACGAGGTGACTGGTTCCCACAGGGACCTCACCTGGACCTGGTGACTCAGGTCCTCATATTGGGCATCATGGGACCTGGGTTCTCAGTTACACATCGGGGCCATCACCTGGACCTAGTGATTCTCGTGCCCACTCTGGGCCTCGCCAGTGACGTGGTGACTCAGGTCCCCACCTGGATATCACCAGAACCGGGTGACTCTGGTCCCCCTCTGGGACTCTCCCGGAGCTGGGGACACTGGTCCTCAACTGGGCCTCAACAGGACCTGGTGAATCTACTCCTCACTAAGGCCTCGTCGGGACCTCTGACTCTTTCCCCACATGGCATCTTTGGGACATGGTTACTCCTGTTCCCCACCTGGACCTCACATGGACATGATAACTTTGCTCCACACTCTTGGCCTCAACTGGTCCTGATGACTCTGGTCCCCCGACCTAGGCCTCAATCTGGACCTGGTGACTGTGGTCCCCACCTGGGTCTCAGCTGGACCTGGTGACTCTCGTTCCCACATGAACCACACCAGGATCTGATGACTGTGTTGTTCTTGTAGAATCACTTTTAACTGGTGAATCCAGTCCCCACTAGGTCCTCACGTGGTTCGGGTGACTTGGCCTGAAGGTTGGCCTCACATGGACCTGGTTAGTGGGGATGCCACTTGGGGCCTCAACCCATACCTGGTGTCTCAGGTCTCCACATGGGCCTCTTGGACCTGGTGAATCTGGTCCTTACCTGGTCCTCTCCCAGACCCGGGGACTCTGGTCACCACCTGGGCCTCACCTGGACCTGGTGAAATCCGACCCATCTTGGCCTCACTCAGTCCTGTGACTTTGTTCCCCACCTTGACCTGAGTGCTGTGGACGTTTCATGGCCTCACCTGGACCTGGTGACTCTGATCCTATCTGCGTGTCACCCAGACCGGTGACTCTGGTCCTCACCTTGGCATCCTTGGTACCTGGTGACTCTGTTCCATACCTGAGCCTCACCTGGACATGAGGCTCTGGGCCTCTGGAACCACTCTGGGCCTAACCCTGACCTGGTGACTCTGGTCTCCATCTGGATGTCACATGGACCATGGATTCCCGTACCCCTCTAGGGCTCAACCAGTTCTGGTGACTCTGGTCCTCAACTGGGCCTCACCTGGACCTATTGAATATGCTCCATGTGGCCTCATTTGGACCTGGTGACTCTGGTCCTACCTGGGCATCATCGGACATGGAGCCACTGCATGGCCTGCAGGTTGGGCCTCAGCTGGACCTGGTAACTCTGTTCCCTACCTGGGCATCACCCGGGGACACGGTTCCTCTGTATTGCCTCCAGTTGGCCTCACCTGGACCTAGTGAGTGGGGTTTGCCACCTGGGGCTCACCCATACTGGTGACACAGGTCCCCACGTGGGGCCTCTTGGACCTGTGAATCTGGCCCTTATGATCCTCACCCGGACCTGGTAATCCTTGGCACCACCTGGGAATCACCTGGACCTGGTGAATCTGGTCTCCATCTGGGCCTCAACAGTCCTGTTGACTTTCTTCCCCACCTGGACCTGATTGCTGTGGACTCCTTCTTGGCCTCAACTGGAACTGGTGACTCTGATCCTCACTGGGCCTCACCCAGATCTGGTGACTCTGGTCCTCACCTGTGGACCATTATGACCTGGATACTTTGTTGCACACCTGAGCCTCACCTGGACATGATGACTCTGGATCCCCTCTGGGCCTCAGCCTGACATGGTGACTCTGGTCCGCATCTGGATGTCACCTAGATCAGGTGAATCTGGTACCCCTCTAGGCCTCAACTAGACCTGGTGACTCTGGTCCTCAACAGGGCCTCAACGAGACCTAGTGAATATGCTCCCCACCTTCGCCTCTGGCCTGGTGACGCTGGTTCTATCTGGGCATCATCGGACATGGTTACTCTGTTCCCCACTGGGACTGACCTGATCCTGGTAACTCTGGTCCTGACTTTGGCCTCTCTGTACCAGGTGATTCTGGCTCTAACTGGGCCTCACCTGTAACTGGTGACTCTGGATTCTAAGCATGGCCTCACCCTGACCTGGTGTTTGTGGTTCCCATAGGGAACCTCACCTGGACCTCATGTCTCTGGTCCCACCTGGGCCTCACCAGGGCCTGTTGTCCTATGCTTACCCCACCTGGGTAGCATCAGGATATGGTTACACTGTTCACTAACAGTGACCCAGCCGGACCTATTAACTCTGGTCCTTCACCTGGGCCACACCTGGACATGGTGACACTGTTTCCCACCTGGGTCTCACCTGGATATGGTGAGTCGGATCCCACATGGTCCCTCACCTGTAACTGGTGATTCTCGTTCCCACATGGATATCATGTGGACCTGTTGGCCGCAGTGTTTCTAGCAATCTTTTTTTAAATTTTTATTTATTTATGATAGTCACAGAGAGAGAGAGAGGCAGAGACACAGACAGAGGGAGAAGCAGGAACCATGCACCAGGGAGCCCAACGTGAGATTCGATCCCAGGTCCTCCATGATCGCGCCCTGGGCCAAAGGCAGGCGCCAAACCGCTGCGTCCAGCCAGGGATCCCATGTGTTTTCTAGCTTCTCATGTACATCGTGACTTGGTCCCCACCAGTGCCTTAACCGGGACCCGGGTGAGTTTGGTTGCCACCTGCACCACAAACCTGGACCTGGGTATTCTGGTCAGCACCTGAGACTACCCTGGATCTGGTGACTGGTGGTCCCGCACCTGGGCTTCACCTGGTTTTCGGGACTCTGGCCCTATCTGGCCTCACCTGGCCCTGTTGACCATGGTCCTCAACTGGGAAAAATTGGGACCTGGTGACTTGTGTTCCACAACTGGACCTCACATGGACCGAGGTGACTATGCTCCCCCCTCTGGTCTCACCGTGCCCTAGTGACTGTGAATTCCACTTTGGCTTGACTTGGACCTGCTGAGCCGGGTTGCCACCTGCGCCTGAAATCGAACTGTTGACTCTGGTTCTTTCAAGGGGCCTCCCCTGTACCTGGTGATCCTGGTCCCCACCTGGGCCTCACCTGGACGTTGGTGACTCTTGTCACCACGGGGGACTCACCTGGACCTGCTTACTGTGTTCCACACCTGGGTCTCAAGGTGGACCTGTTGACCAAGGGTCCCCAAGCCGGCCTCACATGGACCTGTTGCTTCTGATCCCCACCGATCCTCACGTGTACCTGGTAACTCTGGTTCTCACCTGAGCCTATCTGCACCTTGTGACTCTGGTCCCCACCTGGGCTTCACCTCGATCTGGTGACTCTGGTCCCCACCTGGACTTCACCTGGATCTAGTAACTCTGGTCCCCACCTGGACTCTCCTGGACCTGGTGACTCTCTTCCAACATGGACCTCACCTGGATCTGGTGACTCTGCCACAGTTTGGCATCACCTGGACATGGGGTCTCTCGTCCCCACTTTGATCTAACTCAGAACTGCTGAATCTTGCCACACCTAGGCCGCACCCAGACCCGGTGACTCTTGTCCCCAGCTATGCCTCAATTCGACCTGATGAATCCGGTCCTCACGTGGGATTCACATGGACCTGGGACTCAGCTGGATAGAGTGGCTCTGGTTCCCACAAGGGGCTCACCTGACACTGGTGACTGTGGTCTTTTTCTATGCCTCACGAGGACTAGTGATTCTGTTCCCCATCTGGGCCTGCATGGCCCTAGTGGCTCTGGTCCTCACCCAGGCAGCATTCGGACCTGGATACTCTATTCCACACCTGGGCCTCACTTTCACCACTGACCTCTGGTCCCATTCTGGACCTCAAACTAAACTGGTTACTCTCGTTACCCCTCTGGGCCTCACCCTTACCTGGTAATCTTTCACCCCTTGGGCTTCACTTGGGCCTGGTGAATCTGGTCCTTAGCTGGTCCGCACATGGATCTGGTGACTGTTCGCCACCTGGGCCTCACCTGGACTTGGTGAATCCTGTTGCCACCTGCGCCTCACCGGGACCTTGTGACTCTTTTCCCACCTGGGATCAATGGGACATGGTTACTCTGTTCGCCACCTGGGACTCACCTGGACATGATAACTTTGCTCCACTCCACACTTTAGCCTCACTGGTCCTGATGACTCTGGTCCTCCACGAGGCCTCAATCTGGACCTGGTGACTGTGGTCCCCATCTGTTCTCACCTGGACCTGGTGTCTCTCGTTCCCACATGAACCACACCTGGACTTGGTGACTGTGTTGTCTTGTAGACGCACATTTACCTGGTGACTCCGTCCCCACTAGGGCCTCACGTGGATCTGGTGACTCTCCTGAAAGTTGGCCTCACCTGGACCTGGTGAGTCGGGTTACCACCCTATACCTGGTGACTCAGTTCCCCACGTGGGCCTCTTGGACCTGGTGAATCTGGTCCTTACCTGGTCCACTCCCAGACCCGGGGACTCTGGTCACCACCTGGGACTCACCTGGACCTGTTGAATTTGCTCCCCATCTGGGCCTCACCCAGTCCTGGGACTGTGTTCCCCACCTGGAGCTGATTGCTATGGACTCTTTTCTTGGCCTCACCTGGAACTGGTGACTCTGATCATATCTTGCGCGACACCCAGATCTGGTCACTCTGGTTCTCACCTGTGGCTACTATGACCTGGATACTACGTTCCACACCTGAGCCTCACCTGGACATGATGACTCTGGAGCCTCTCTGGGCCTCACTCTGACCTGGTGACTCTGGTCCCCATCTGGATGTCACCTGTACCAGGTGATTCTGGTACCCCTCTAGGCCTCAATCAGATCTGGTGACTCTGGCTCAACTGGCCTCACCTGGACCTAGTGAATATGCTCCATCTGGGTCATTTGGACCTGATGACTCTTGTCCCTTCCTGGGCATCATCGGTCATGGCTCCTGCATGACCTGCAGGTTAGCCTCACCTGGACCTCGTAACTCTGGTCCCTACCTGGGCATCACGGGACATGGTTCCTCCTCTGCATGGCCTGCAGTTGCCCTCACCTGGACCTGGTGAGTGGGGTTGACACCTGGCCTCACCCATGCCTGGTGACACAGGTCCCCACGTGGGTCTCACGTGGACATAGTAATCTGGTCCTTACCTGGACCTCACCCGGAACTGGTAACTCTGGTCATCACCTTTGAATCACCTGGACCTGTGAATCTGGTCCCCATCTGGGCCTCACCCAGTCCTGGTGACTTTTTTCCCCACCTGGACTTGATTGCTGTGGACTCCTTCTTGGCCTCACCTCACCTTGAACTGATGACTCTGATCCTAAATGGGTCTCACCCAGATCTGGTGACTCTGGTCCTCTCCTGTGGACCATTATGACCTGGATACTTTGTACACACCTGAGCCTCACCTGGACATGATGACTCTGGATCCCCTCTGGGCCTCAGCCTGACATGGTGACTCTGGTCCCCATCTGGATGTCACCTAGACCAGGTGATCTGGTACCCCTCTAGGCCTCAACTTGACCTGGTGACTCTGGGCCTCAACTGGGCCTCACCGGGACCTAGGGAACATGCTCCCCACCTGCTCCTCATCTGACCTGTTGACTCTGGTTCTACCTGGGCATCATCGGGAAATGGTTACACTATTCCCCTCTGGGACTGACCTGATCCTGGTACTCTGGTCCTGACTTGGCCTCTTCTCTACCAGGAATCTGGCTCAACCTGGGTCTCAACCTGTACTGGTGACTCTGATCCTAAGCATGGCCTCACCTGACCTGGTACTGTGGTTCCCATCGGACCTCACCTGGTCCTCATGTCTCTTGTCTCACCTGGGCCTCACCAGGACTTGGTTCTCTCGTACCCACCTGGGTAGCATCAGGATATGGTTACACTGTTCACTAACAGTGTCCCCAGCCGGACCTATTATCTCTGGTCTTCACCTCGCCACACCTGGACATGGTGACACTGGTTCCCACCTGGGTCTCACCTGACATGGTGAGTCGGTCCCCACAGGGTCCTCACCTCTAACTGGTGATTCTCGTTCCCACATGGACATCATGTGGACCTGGTGGCTGCAGTGTTTCTAGCTTCTCATGTATCTCGTGACTCTGCTCCCCACCAGGGCCTCACCGGGATCTGGTGAGTGTGGTTGCCACCTGCACCTCACCTTGACCTGGTGATTCTGGTCTGCACCTGAGACTACCTGGATCTGGTGACTATGGTCCCAACCTGGGCTTCACCTGGCCCTGTTGACCATGGTCCTCATCACGGCAAAAATGGGACCCGGTGACTGTGTTCCACACCTGGACCTCACCTGGAGCAGGTGACTCTGGTCATCCTGTGGGTCTCACCGTGCTCTAGTGACTGTGAACCACACTTTGGCCTGACTTGGACTGCTGACCCTAGTTGAAACCTGCGCGTGACCTCGAACTGTTGACTCTGGTTCGTTCAAGGGCCTCCCCTGTACCTGGTGATCCTGGTTCCCACCTGGGCCTCACCTGGACCTGGTGACTCTTGTCACCACCGGGGACTCACTTGGACCTGGTTACAGTGTTCCACACTGGGCCTCAAGTAGAACTTTGACCATGGTCCCCCAAGCCTGCCTCACATGGACCAGTTGCCTCTGATACCTACCAGCGCCTCACGTGTACCTGGTAACTCTGGTCCTCACCTGGGCCTCATCGGACCTAGTGACTCTGGTCCCCACCTGGGCTTCACCTGGATCTGGTGACTCTGGTCCCCACCTGGCCTTCACCTGGATCTGGTGACTTTGGTCCCCACCTGGACCCCCCCTCCTGGACCTGGACTCTCTTTCCAACATGGACCTCACTGGATCTGGTGACAACTGGTCCTCAGTCTGGCCTCACCTCGTTCCTAATCGGGGACTCACCTGGACCTAGTGGTTCTCGTCCCCCTCTGGGCCTCACCCTGACCTGTGACTCGTGTCCTCACCTGGATATCACAAGAACCGGGTGACTCTGGTCCCCCTTTGGGACTCACCCAGAGCTGGGAAGACTGGTAATCAACTGGGCCTCAACACGATCTGGTGAATCTACTCCTCACTTAAGCCTCGTCTGCACCTTGTGACTCTTATACCCACCTGGCATCAATGGGATATGGTTACTCTGTTCCCCACCTGGGCCTCACTTGGACATGATATCTGTTCTCCGCACTTTGGCCTCAACTGGTCCTGATGACTCTGGTCCCCCCACCTAGGCCTCAATCTGGACCTGGTGACTGTGGTCCCCACCTGGGTCTCACCTTGACCTGTTGCCTCTCGTTCCCACATGAACCAAACCTGGACCTGGTGACTGTGGTGTCCTTGTAGACTCACATTAACTGGTGATTCCGTTCCCGTCTAGGGCCTCACCTGGATCTGGTGACTCTGGCATGCAGGTTGGCCTCACCTGGAATTGGTGAGTGGGTTGTCACCTGGGCCTCACCCATACCTGGTGACTCAGGTCCCCACGTGGGCCTCTTGGACCTGGTGAATCTAGTACTTACTGGTCCTCTCCCCGACCCGGGGACTCTGGTCACGACCTGGGCCTCACCTGGACCTGGTGAATCTGTTCCTCATCTTGGCCTCACCGAGTCCTGGTGACTTTCTTCCCCACTTGGACCTGATGGCTGTGGACTCTTTTTGCCTCACCGGAACTGGTGACTCTGATCTATCTGCGCGTCACCCAGATCTGGTAACTCTGGTCCTCACCTGGGCCTCATCTGGACCTAGTGACTCTGGTTCCCAGCTGGGCTTCACTGGAGCTGGTGACTCGGGTCCCCACCTGGACTTCACCTGGATCTGGTGACTCTGGTCCCTCCTGGACCTCTCCTGGACCTGGTGGCTCTCTTTCCAACATGGTTCTCCCTGGATTGGTGACTCTGGTCCTCAGTTTGGCCTCCCTGGACTGGTGTCTCTCGTTCCCACTTTGACTAACTCAGAACTGCTGAATCTTTCCCCACCGCCGCACCCAGACCTGGTGACTCTTGTCCCCAGCTATGCCTCAATTCGACCTGATGCATCTGGTCCTGACGTTGGGCCTCACATGGACCTGTTACTCAGCTGGATAGAGTGGCTCTGGTTCCCACAAGGGCACTCCTGATACTGGTGATTGTGGTCTATTCTATGCCTCACCAGGACCTAGTGATTCTGTTCCCCATCTGGGCCTGCATGGCCTAGTGACTCTGGTCCTCACCCAGGCATCATTGGGACCTGGATACTCTATGCCACACCTGGGCCTACCTTTGACCAGGGAACTCTGGTCCCATACTGGGCCTCAAACTAAACTGGTTACTCTGGTTCCCCTCTGGGCCTCACCCTTACCTGGTGACACTGGTCACCCCTTGGGCTTCATTTGGGCCTGGTGAATCTGGTCCTTAGCTGGTCCGCATCTGGATCTGGTGACTGGTGGCCACCTAGGCCTGACCTGGACTTGGTGAATCCTGTTGCCACCTGCGCCTCACCTGGGCCTTCTGACTGTGGTCACAACTGGACCTCACCCTGATCTGTTGGCTCTGGTTCCCATATGGGGCTCCCCTGGACCTGGTTCCTGTGGTCTCCTTCTGGCCTCACCTGGAACACAATGACTCTGATCCATATTTGGTCCTCTCCTGGACCTGTTGACTCTGGTCCTTACCTGGGCATCATTGGGACCTGGATACTCTCTAAATCCCTGGGACTCACCTGGCCTGGTGACTGTGGTCCCACGTCGGCCTCACCTGGACGAGGTGACTGGTTCCCACAGGGACCTCACCTGGACCTGGTGACTCAGGTCTCATATGGGCATCACGGGACCAGGGTTCTCAGTTCCACATCGGGGTCTCATCTGGACCTAGTGATTTTCGTCCCCCTCTGGGCCTCACCCTGACGTGGTGACTCTGGTCCCCATCTGGATATCACCAGAACCGGGTGACACTGGTCCCCCTCTGGGACTCACCCGGAGCTGGGGACACTGGTCCTCAACTGGGCCTCAACAGGACCTGGTGAATCTACTCCTCACTAAGGCCTCGTCTGGACCTTGTGACTCTTTTCGCACTGGCGTCAATGGGACATGGTTACTCTTCCACAACTGGGCCTCACATGGACCTCATAACTTTGCTCCACACTTTGGCCTCAACTAGTCCTAATGACTCTGGTCCCCCGACCTAGGCCTCACCTGGACCTGGTGACTGTGGTCCCACCTGGGACTCACCTGGACCTGGTGACTGTGGTCCCCACCTGGGTCTCACCTGGACCTGGTGACTCTCGTACCCAAATGAACCAACCAGGTCTGGTGACTGTGTTGTTTTTGTAGAATCATTTTTAACTGGTGACTCCAGTCCCCACTAGGTCCTCACGTGGATCAGGTGACTTGACCTGCAGGTTGGCCTCACCTGGACCTGGTGAGTGGGTTTGTCACCTGGGCCTCACCCTTGCCTAGGGACACAGGTCCCCACGTGGGCCTCACTTGGACCTGGTGAATCTGGTCCTTACCTGGTGGTCACCCGGAACTGGTAACTCTGGTCACCACATGGGAATCACCTGGGCCTGGTTTTTCTGGTCCCCATCTGGGCCTCACCCAGTCCTGTTGACTTTTTCCCCACCTGGACCTGATTGCTGTGGACTCCTTCTTGGCTAACCAGAACTGCTGACTCTGATGCTAACTGGGCCTCACCCAGATCTGGTGATTCTGGTCCTCACCTGTGGACCATTATGACCTGGATACTCTGTTCCACACCTGAGCCTCACCTGGATATGTTGACTCTGGATCCACTCTGGGCCTCAGCCTGACATGGGGACTCTGGTCCCCATCTGGATGTCACTAGACCAGGTGAATCTGGTACCCTCTAGGCCTCACCTAGACCTGGTGACTCTGGTCCTCAACTGGGCCTCAACGGGACCTAGTGAACATGCTCCCCACCTGCGCCACAGCTGGGCCTGGTGACTCTGGTTCTACCTGGGCATCACCGGGACATGATTACTCTATTCCCACTTGGAGTGACCTGATCCTGGTAACTCTGGTCCTGACTTTGGCCTCTTCTGTACCAGGTGACTCTGGCTCCACCTGGGCCTCTGGAACTGGTGACTCTGATCCTAAGCATGGCCTCACCTGACCTGTGACTGTGGTTCTCATCGGGACCTCACCTGGACCTCATGTCTCTGGTCCAACTTGGGCCTCACCAGGACCTGGTGTCTCTGCTACCCACCTGGGTAGCATCAGGATATGGTTATACTGTTCACTAACAGTGACCCAGCCGGACTATTAACTCTGGTCTTCACCTGGGCCACACCTGGACATGGTGACACTGTTTCCCACGTGGGTCTCACCTGGACATGGTAGTCGGATCCCCACCTGGTCCTCACCTGTAACTGGTGATTCTCGTTCCCACATGGAGATCATGTGGACCTGTGGCCGCAGTGTTTCTAGCATCTTTTTTTTAATTTTTATTTATTTATGATAGTCACAGAGAGAGAGAGGCAGAGACACAGGCAGAGGGAGAAGCAGGCTCCATGCACCGGGAGCCCGACGTGGGATTCGATCCCGGGTCTCCAGGATCGCGCCCTGGTCCAAAG
This sequence comes from Canis lupus familiaris, assembly GCF_011100685.1. Classification (NCBI taxonomy): domain Eukaryota; kingdom Metazoa; phylum Chordata; class Mammalia; order Carnivora; family Canidae; genus Canis; species Canis lupus. Next base: position 23,190 of record NW_023331474.1, read on the forward strand.
GCAGGCGCCAAACCTGCTGCCACCAGGGATCCCATGTGTTTCTAGCTTCTCATGTACCTCGTGACTTCTCATGTATCCCACCAGTGCCTTACCGGGACCTGGTGAGTTTGGTTGCCACCTGCACCACACCTGGACCTGGTGATTCTGGTCTGCACCTGAGACTACCCTGCATCTGGTGACTGTGGTCCCCACCTGGGCTTCACCTGGATTTGGGGACTCCGGTCCCCTTCTGGGCCTCACCTGGCCCTGTTGACCGTGGTCCTCAACTGGGCAAAATTGGGACCTGGTGACTGTGTTCCACAACTGAACCTCACCTGGACCAGGTGACTATGCTCCCCCTCTGGGTCTCACCGTGCCCTAGTGACTGTGAAGTCCCCTTTGGCTTGACTTGGACCTGCTGACCCTGGTTGCCACCTGCGCCTGAACTCGAACTGTTGACTCTGGTTCTTTCAAGGGTCTCCCCTGTACCTGGTGATCCTGGTCCCCACCTGGACCTCACCTGGAAGTGGTGACTCTTGTCACCACCGGGGACTCACCTGGACCTGCTTACTGTGTTCCACACCTGGGCCTCAATAGACCTGTTGACCATGGTCCCCAAGCCGGCCTCACATCAACCTGTTGCCTCTGATCCCAACCGGGGCCTCACGTGTACCTGGTAACTCTGGTCCTCACCTGGGCCTCATCTGGACCTAGTGACTCTGGTCCCCATCTGGGCTTCACATGGATCTGGTGACTCTGGTCCCCACCTGGACTTCACCTGGATCTGGTGACTCTGGACTCCACCTGGACCTCTCCTGGACCTCGTGACTCTCTTTCCAACATGGGCCTCACCTGGACCTGGTGTCTCTCGTCCCCACTTGGACCTAACTCAGAACTGCTGAATCTTGCCCCACCTAGGCCGCACCCAGACCTGGTGACTCTTGTCCCCAGCTATGCCTTTATACGACCTGATGAATCTGGTCCTCACGTGGGCCTCACATGGTCCTGGGACTCAGCTGGATAGAGTGGCTCTGGTTCCCCAAGGGGCTCACCTGATACTGCTGAATGTGGTCTTATTCTATGCCTCACCAGGACCTAGTGATTCTGTTCCCCATCTGGGCCTGCATGGCCCTAGTGACTCTGGTCCTCACCCAGGCGTCACTGGGACCTGGATACTCTATTCCACACCTGGGCCTCAATTTGACCAGGGACCTCTGGTCCCATTCTGGGCCTCAAACTAAACTGGTTACTCTGGTTCCCCCTCTGGCCCTCACCCTGACCTGGTGACTCTGGTCACCCGTTGGGCTTCACTTGGGCCTGGAGAATCTGGTCCTTAGCTGTTCCGCACCTGGATCTGGTGACTGGTCGCCACCTTGGCCTCACCTGGACTTGGTGAATCCTGTTGCCACCTGCGCCTCACCTGGATTGCGACTGTGGTCCCACCTGGACCTCACCTGGACGAGGTGACTGGTTCCCACAGGGACCTCACCTGGACCTGGTGACTCAGGTCCTCATATGGGCATCATGGGACCTGGTTTCTCAGTTCCATATCGGGGCCTCACCTGGAGCTAGTGATTCTTGTCCCCCTCTGGGCCTCACCCTGACGTGGTGACTCTGGTACCCACCTGGATATCACCAGAATCGGGTGACTCTGGTCCCCCTCCGGGTCTCACCGTGCCCTAATGACTCTGAACCCCACTTTGGCCTGACTTGGACCTGCTGACCTTGGTTGCCAACTGTGCCTGACCTCGAACTGTTGACTCTGTTTCTTTCAAGGGCCTCCCCTGTACCTGCTGATCCTGGTCCCCACCTGGGTCTCACCTGGACGTGGTGACTCTTGTCACCACCGGGGACTCACCTGGACCTGTTTACTGTGTTCCACACATGGGCCTCAAGTAGACCTGTTGACCATGGTCCCCAAGCCGGCCTCACATGGACCTGTTGCCTCTGATCCCCACCGGGGCCTCACGTGTACCTGGTAACACTGGTCCTCACCTGGGCCTCATCTGGACCTAGTGACTCTGGTCCCCACCTGGGCTTCACTTGGATCTGATGACTCTGGTCCCCACCTGGACTTCACCTGGATCTGGTGACTCTGGTACCCACCTCGACCTCTCCTGGACCTGGTGACTCTCTTTCCAACATGGACCTCACCTGGATCTGGTGACTCTGGTCCTCAGTTTGGCCTCACATGGACCTGGTATCTCTCGTCCCCACTTGGTCCTAACTCAGTACTGCTGAATCTTGTCCCACCTAGGCCGCACCCAGACCTGGTGACTCTTGTCCCCAGCTATGCCTCAATTCAACCTGATGAATCTGATCCTCACGTGGGCCTCACATGGACCTGGGACTCAGCTGGATAGAGTGGCTCTGGTTCCCACAAGGGGCTCCACTGATACTGCTGACTGTGGTCTTATTCTATGCCTCACCAGACCAAGTGATTCTGTTCCCCATCTGGGCCTGCATGGCCCTAGTGACTCTGGTCCTCACCCAGGCATCATTGGGACCTGGATACTCTATTCCACACCTGGGCCTCACTTTGACCAGGGACCTCTGGTCCCATTTTGGGCCTCAAACTAAACTGGTTACTCTGGTTCCCCCTCTGGGCCTCACCCTTACCTGGTGACGCTGGTCACCCCTTGGGCTTCACCTGGGCCTGGTGAATCTGGTCCTTGGCTGGTCCTCACCTGCATCTGGTGACTGAACGCCACCTGGGCCTCACCTGGACTTGGTGAATCCTGTTGCCACCTGCGCCTCACCTGGACCTTCTGACTGTGGTCCCACCTGGACCTCACCTGGATCTGCTGTCTCTGGTTCCCATATGGGGCTCTCCAAGACCTGGTTCCTGTGGTCTCCATCTGGCCTCACCTGGAACACAATCTCTGATCCATTTTGGGCCTCTCCTGGACCTGTTGACTCAGGTCCTTACCTAGGCATCATTGGGACCTGGATACTCTCTTATATACCTGGGCCTCATCTGGAACTGGTTACTGTGGTCCCACATGGGCCTCACCTGGAGGAGGTGACTGGTTCCCACAGGGACCTCAACTGCACCTGGTGACTCAGGTCCTCATATGGGCATCATGGGACCTGGTTTCTTAGTTACACATCGGGGCTTCATCTGGACCTAGTGATACTCGTCCCCCTCTGGGCCTCACTCTGACGTGGTGACTCTGGTCCCCACCTGGATATCACCAGAACCGGGTGCCTCTCGTCCCCTCTGGGACTCCCCCTGAGCGGGGGACACTAGTCTTCAACTGGGCCTCAACAGGACCTAGTGAATCTACTCCTCACTTAGGCCTCGTCTGGACCTTGTGACTCTTTTTGCACCTGGCAACAATGGGACATTGTTACTCTGTTCCACAACTGGGCCTCACCTGGACATGATAACTTTGCTCCACACTTTGGCCTCAACTGGTTCTGATGACACTGGTCGCCCCACCTTGTCCTCAATCTGGACCTGGTGACTGTGGTCCCCACCTCGGTCTCAACTGGACCTGGTGACTCTCGTTCCCACATGAACCACACCTGGACCTGGTGTCTATGGTGTTCTTGTAGACTCACATTTACCTGGTGACTCCTGTCCCCACTAGGGCATCACCTGGATCTGGTGACTCTGGCCTGCAGGTTGGCCTCACCTGGACCTGGTGAGTGGGGTTGCCACCTGGGCATCACCCATACCTGGTGACTCAGGTCCCCACGTGGGCCTCTTGGACCTGGTGAATCTGGTCCGTACCTGGTCCTCTCCCAGACCCTGGGACTCTGGTCACCACCTGGGCCTCACCTGGACCTAATGAATGAATCTGGTCCCCATCTGGTCCTCACCCAGTCCTGGTGAATTTGTTCCCCACCTGGACCTGATTGCTGTGGACTCTTTCTTGGCCTCACCTGGACCTGGTGACTCTGATCCTATCTGCGCGTCACCCAGACCTGGTCACTCTGGTCCTCACCTGGGCATCATTGGTACCTGGTGACTCTGTTCGAGACCTGAGCCTCACCTGGACATGATGACTCTGGAACCACTCTGGGCCTAACCCTGACCTGGTGACTCTGGTCTCCATCTGGATTTCACCTGGACCAGGTGACTGGGACCCCTCTAGGCCTCAACCAGGTATGGGGACACTGGTCCTCCACTGGGCCGCACTTGGACCTAGTGAATATGCTCCATCTGGGCCACAGTTGGACCTGGTGACTCTGGTCCCTACCTGGGCATCATCGGGACATGGATCCACTGCATGGCCTGCAGGTTGGCCTCAGCTGGACCTGGTAACTCTGGTCCCTACCTGGGCATCACCGGGACACGGTTCGTCTGCATGGCATCCAGGTTGGCCTCACGTGGACCTAGTGAGTGGGGTTGCCACCTGGGGCTCACCCATTCCTGGCGACACAGGTCTCCACGTGGGCCTCACTTGGACCTGGTGAATCTGGTCCTTACTTGTTCCTCACCCGCACGTGGTAACCCTGGTCACCACCTGGGAATCACCTGGACCTGTTGAATCTGGTTCCCCTCTGGGCCTCACCCAGTCCTGTTGACTTTCTTCCCCACCTGGACCTGATTGCTGTGGACTCCTCTTGGCCTCAACTGAACTGGTGACTCTGATCCTACTGGGCCTCACCCAGATCTGGTGACCATGGTCCTCACCTGTGGACCATTATGACCTGGATACTCTGTTCCACACCTGAGCCTCACCTGGACATGATGACTCGAACCTCTCTGGGCATCACCCTGACCTGGTGACTCTGGACCCATCTGGATGGCACCTGGACCAGGTGATTCTGGTACCCCTCTAGGCCTCAACCACGTCTGGTGACACTGGTCCTCAACTGGGCCTCACCTGGACGTAGTGAATATGCTCCATCTGAGCCTCATTTGGACCTGGTGACTCTGGTCCCTACCTGGGCATCATCGGGACATGGTTCCACTGCATGGCCTGCAGGTTGGCCTCACCTGGACCTGGTGAGTGGGGTTGCCACATGGGCCTCACCCATACCTGGTGACTCTGTCCCCACGTGGGCCTCTTGGACCTGGTGAATCTGGTCCTTACCTGGTTCTCTCCAAGACCCGGGGACTCTGGTCACCACCTGGGAATCACTTGGACCTGTTGAATCTTTTCCCCATCTGGGCCTCACCCAGTCCTGGTTGGCTTTGTTCCCCACCGGTACCTGATTGCTGTGATTCTTTCTTGGCCTCACCTGGAACTGGTGACTCTATCCTATCTGCTCGTCACCCAGAATTGGTGACTCTGGTCCTCACCTGGGCATCATTGGTACCTGGTGACTCGTCTGTTCTACACCTGAGCATCACCTGGACATGATGACTCTGGAACCTCTCTGGGCCTCACCCTGACCTGGTAACTCTGGTCCCCATCTGGATGTCACCCTGGACCAGGGGGATTTCTGGTTACCCCTCTAGGCCTCAACCAGATATGGTGACTCGGGTCCTCAACTGGGCCTCATCTGGACCTAGTGAATATGATCCATCTTGGCCTCATTTGGACCTGGTGACTCTGGTCCCTACCTGCGGCATCATAGGTATATGGTTCCACAGCATGGCCTGCAGGTTGGGCCTCACCTGGACATTGTAACTCTGGTCCCTACCTGGGCATTATCGGGACATGGTTCCACACATGCCCTGCAGGTTGGCATCACCTGCACCTGGTAATTCTAGTCCCTACCTGTGCATCATCAGGACATGGTTCCTCTGCATGGCCTGCAGGTTGGCATCACCTGGACCTGGTGAGTGGGGTTGTCACCTGTGCCTCACCCATGCCTGGTGACACAGGTCCCCACGTGGCCTCACTTGGAACGGGTGAATCTGGTCCTTACCTTGTTCTCACCCGGAACTCGTAACTCTGGTCACCACCTGGGAATCACCTGGGCCTGGTGTTTCTGGTACCCATCTGGGCGTCATCCAGTCCTGGTGACATTGTTCCCCACCTGGACCTGATTGCGTGGACTCTTTCTTGGCCTCACCTGGAACTGGTGACTCTGATCCTATCTGCGCATCACCCAGACCTGGTGACTCTGGTCCTCACCTGGACATGATGACTCTGGAACCTCTCGGGCCTCACCCTAACCTGGTGACCTGGTCCCCATCTGTAACTCACCTGTATCTGGTGACTCTGGTCTCAGTTTGTCCTCACCTGGACTGGTGTCTATCGTCCCCGACTTTGACCTAACTCAGAACTGCTGAATCCTTGCCCCACCTAGGCCGCACCTAGACCTGATGACTCTTGTCCCCAGCGATGCCTTCAATTCGACCTGATGAATCTGGTCCTGACGTGGGCCTCACATGGACCTGGGACTCAGCTGGATGGAGTGGCTCTGGTTCCCACAAGGGGCTCACCTGATACTGGTGACTGTGTTCTTATTCTATGCCTCACCAGGACCTAGTATTCTGTTCCCCATCTGGGCTTTCATGGCCCTAGTGACTCTGGTCCTCACCCAGGCATCATTGGGACCTGGATACTCTATTCCACACCTAGGCATCACTTTGTCCAGGGACCTCTGGTCCCAATCTGGGCCTCAAACTAAACTGGTTACTCTGGTTCCCACTCGGGGCCTCACCCTTACCTGGAAAATCTGGTCACCCCTTGGGTTTCACTTGGGCCTGGTGAATCTGGTTCTTATCTGGTCCGCACCTGGATCTGGAGACGCCACTGGGCCTCACCTGGACTTGGTGAATCCTGTTGCCACCTGCGCCTCACCTGGACCTTGTGACTGTGGTCCCTCCTGGACCTCACCTGGATATGGTGGCTCTGGTTCCCATATGGGGCTCTCCTGGACCTGGTTCCTGTGGTCTCCATCTGGCCTCACCTGGAACACAATGACTCTGATCCATATTTGGGCCTCTCCTGGACCTGTTGACTCTAGTCCTTACCTGGGCAACATTGGGACCTGGATACTCTCTTATGTACCTGGGCCTCACCAGGACCTGGTGACTGTGGTCCCACCCGGGCCTCACCTGGACGGGGTGACTGGTTCCCACAGGGACATCACCTCGACCTGGTGACTCAGATCCTCATATGGGAATATTGGGACCTGGTTTCACAGTTCCACATTGGGGCCTCACCTGGACCTAGTGATTCTCGTCCCCCTCTGGGCCTCACCCTGACTTGTGACACTGGTCCCCACCTGGATATCACCAGAACCGGGTGACACACCCGGAGCTGGGGACACTGGTCCTCAGCTGGGCCTCAACAGGACCTGGTGAATCTACTCCAAACTTAGGCTTCGTCTGGACCTTGTGACTATTTTCCCACCTGGCATTATTGGGATATGGTTACTCTGTTCCCCATCTGGGCCTCACCTGGACATGATAACTTTGCTGAACACCGGCCTCAACTGGTCTTGATAACTCTCGTCCCCCAACCTAGGCCTCAATCTGGACCTGGTGACTGTCGTCCCCACCTGGGTCTCACCTGGAACTGGTGACTCTCGTTCCCACATGAACCACCTGGACCTGGTGACTGTGGTGTTCTTGTAGACTCACTTTTACCTGCCTTCTCCGGTGCCGACTAGGGCCTCACGTGGATCTGTGACTTTGGCATGCAGGTTGGCCTCACCTGGACATGGTGAGTGGGGTTGCCACCTGGGCCTCACCCATACCTGGTGAGTCAGGTCCCCTCGTGGGCCTCTTGGACCTGGTATCTGGTCCATACCTGGTCGTCTCCCAGCCCCGGGGTCTCTGGTCACCACCTGAGCCTACCTGGACATGGTGAATCTGATCCCCATCTGGGCCTCACCCAGGCCTGTTGACTTTGTACCCATCTGTATCTGATTGCTGTGGACTCTTTCTTGGCCTCACCTGGAACTGGTGACTCTGATCCTATCTGCCCGTCACCGAGACCTGGTGACGCTGGTCCTCACCTGGGCATTTTTGGTACCTGGTGACTCTGTTCCACACCTGAGCCTCACCTGGACATGATGACTCTGGAACCTCTCTGGGCCTCATCCTGACCTGGTGACTCTGGTCCCCATCTGGAAGTCACCTGCACCAGGTGATTCTCGTACCCCTCTAGACTCAACAAAGTCTGGTGACTCTGGTCCTCCACTGGACCTCACCTGGACCTAGTGAATATGCTCCATCTGGGCCTCATTGGACCTGGTGATTCTAGTCCCTACCTGGGCATTATCGGGACATGGTTCCACTGCATGGCCTGCAGTTTGGCCTCACCTGGACCTGGTAACTCTAGTCCCTACCTGGGCATCATCGGGAGATGGTTCCTCTGCATTGGCCTGCAGGTTGGCCTCACCTGGACCTGGTGAGTGGGTTGTCACCTGGGTCTCACACATGCCTGGTGACACAGGTCCCCACGTGGGCCTCACTTGGACTTGGTGAATCTGGTCCTTACCTGGTTCACCCGGAACTCGTAACTCTGGTAACCATCTGGGAATCACCTGGACCTGGAGAATCTGGTCCCCATCTGGGCCTAACCCAGTCCTGGTGACTATGTTCCCCACCTGGACGTGTTTGCTCTGGACTCTTTCTTGCCCTCACCTTGAACTGGTGACTCTGATCCTATCTGTGCGTCACCCAGACCTGGTGATCTCGTCCTCACCTGGGCATCATTGGTACCTGGTTACTCTGTTCCACACCTGAGCCTCACCTGGACATGAGGTCTCTGGGACCTCTCTGGGCCTCACCCTGACCTGGTGATCTGGTCCCCATCTGGATGTCACCTGGACCAGGTGATTCTGGAACCCCTCTAGGCCTCAACCAGATCTGGTGACTCTTGTCCTCAACTGGGCCTCACCTGGACCTAGTGAATATGCTCCATCTGGGCCTCATTTGGATCTGGTGACTCTGGTCACTCACTGGGCATCATCGGGAAATGGTTCCACTGCATGGCCTGCTGGTTTGCCTCACCTGGACCTGGTAACACTGGTCCCTACCTGGGCATCATCGGGTCATCTTGACCTGGTGAGTGGGGTTCCCTCCTGGATCTTACCCATGCCTGGTGACACAGGTCCCCACGTGGGCCTCACTTGGACCTGGTGAATGTGGTCCTTACCTAGTCCTCACCCGGAAGTGGTAAACCTGGTCACCACCTGGGCATCACCTAGTCCTGGTGACTTTGTTCCCCACCTGGACCTGATTGCTGTGGACACCTTCTTGGCCTCACCTGGAAGTGGTAACTCTGATCCTAACTGGGCCTCTCCCAGATCTGGTGACTCTGGTCCTCACCTGTGGACCATTATGATCTGGATACTCTGTTCCACACCTGAGCCTCACCTGGACTGTTGACTCTGGATCCCCTCTGGGCACACCCTGACATGGTTACTCTGGTCCCCATCTGGATGTCACCTAGACCAGGTGATCTGGTACCCCTCTGGGCCTCAACCAGATCTGGTGACTCTGGTCCTCAACTGGGCCTCACCTGGACCTAGTGAATATGCTCCATCTGGGCCTCATTTGGACCTGGTGACTCTGGTCCCTACGTGGGCTACATCGGACATGGTTCCACATAATGGTCTGCAGGTTGGCCTCTTCTTGACCTGGTAACTCTGGTCCCTATCTGGGCATCATCGGGACACGGTTCCTCTGCATGGCCTGCAGGTTGGCGTCACCTGGACCTCGTACCTCTGGTCCCTACCTGGGCATCATCGGGACACGGTTCCTCTGCATGGCCTGCAGGTTGGCCTCACCTAGACCTGGTGAGTGGGCTTGCCACCTGGGCCTCACCCATACCTGGTGACACAGGTCTCACGTGGGCCTCACTTGGACCTGGTGAATCTGGTCCTTACCTGGTCCTCACCCGGAACTGGTAACCCTTGTCACCACCTGGGAATCACCTGGACCTGGTGAATCTGGTCCCCATCTGGGCCTCACCCAGTCCTGGTGACTTTGATCCCCACCTGGACCTGATTGCTGTGGACTCCTTCTTGGCCTCAACTGGAACTTGTGACTCTGCTCCTAACTGGGCCTCACCCAGATCTGGTGATTCTGGTCTCACATGTGGACCATTATGACCTGGATACTCTGTTCCACACCTGAACCTCACCTGGACATGATGATTCTGGATGCCCTCTGGGCCTCACCCTGACATGGTGACTCTGGTCCCCATCTGGATGTCCCCTAGACCAGGTGAATCTGGTACCCCTCTAGGCGTCAACTAGACCTGGTGACTCTGGTCCTCATCTGGGCCTCACCTGGACCTAGTGAATATTCTCCCCACCTGCGCCGCGCTGGACCTGGTGACTCTGATTCTACCTGGGCATCATTGGGACATGGTACTGTATTACCCACTGGGACTGACCTGATCCTGGTAACTCTGGTCCTGACTTTGGCCTCTTCTGTACCAGGTGACTCTGGCTCCACCTGGGCCTCACCTGTACCTGGTGACTCTGATCCTAAGCATGGGCTCACCTGACCTGGTGACTGTGGTTCCCATCGAGACCTCACCTGGACCTCATGTCTCCGGTTACACCTGGGCCTCACCAGGACCTGGTGTCTCTGGTACCCACATGGGTAGCATCAGGATATGGTTACACTGTTCACTAACACTCATCCAGCCGGACCTAATAACTCTGGTCTTCACCTGGGGCACACGAGGACATGGTGACACTGGTTCCCACCTGGGTCTCACCTGGACATGGTGAGTCGGATCCCCACCTGGTCCTCACCTGTAACTGGTGATTTTCGTTCCCACATGGACATCATGTGGACCTGGTGGCTGCAGTGTTTCTAGCTTCTCATGTACCTCGTGTCTCTGGTCCCCACCGGGGCCTCTCCGGGACCGGGTGAGTGTGGTTGCCACCTGCACCTCACATGGACCTGGTGATTCTGGTCTGCACCTGAGATTACCCTGGATCTGGTGACTGTGGTCCCCACCTGGGCTTCACCTGGATTTGGGGACTCCGGTCCCCATCTTGGCCTCACCTGGCCCTGTTGACCATGGTCCTCAACTGTGCAAAATTGGGACCAGTGACTGTGTTCCACAACTGGACCTCACCTGGACCAGGTGACTCTGGTCCCACTCTGGGTGTCACCGTGCCCTAGTGACTGTGAACCCCACTTTGGCCTGACTTGGACCTGCTGACCCTGGTTGCCACCTGCGCCTGACCTCGAACTGTTGACTCTGGTTCTTTCAAGGGCCTTCCCTGGACCTGGTGATCCTGGTCGGACCTGGCCCACACCTGGACGTGGTGACTCCTGTCACCAATGGGGACTCACCTGGACCTGCTTACTGTGTTCCACACCTGGGCCTCAAGTAGACCTGTTGACCATGGTCCCCAAGCCGCCTCACATGGACCTGTTGCCTCTGATCCCCACCGGTCCTCACGTGTACCTGGTATCTCTGGTCCTCACCTGGGCCTCATCTGGACCTAGTGACTCTGGTCCCCACCTGGGCTTCACATGGATCTGGTGACTCTGGTCCCCACCTGGACTTCACATGGATCTGGTGACTCTGGACCCCACCTGGACCTCTCCTGGACCTCGTGACTCTTTTCCAACATGGACCTCACCTGGATCTGGTGAATCTGGTCCTCAGTTTGGCCTCACCTGGATGGTGTCTCTCGTCCCCACTTTGACCTAACTCAGAACTGCTGAATCTTGCCCCACCTAGGCCGCACCCAGACCTGGTGACTCTTGTCCCCAGCTATGCCTCAATTCGACCTGATGAATCTGGTCCTCACGTGGGACTCACCTGGTCCTGGGACTCAGCTGGATAGAGTGGCTCTGGTTCTCACAAGGGGCTCACCTGATACTGCTGAATGTGGTCTTATTCTATGCCTCACCAGGACCTAGTGATTCTGTTCCCCATCTGGGACTGCATGGCCCTAGTGACTCTGGTCCTCACCCAGGGTCATTGTGACCTGGATACTCTATTCCACACCTGGGCCTCTCTTTGACCAGGGACCTCTGGTCCCATTCTGGGCCTCAAACTAAACTGGTTACTCTGGTCCCCCCTCTGGGCCTCACCCTGCCCTGGTGACTCTGGTCACCCGTTGGGCTTCACTTGGGCCTGGAGAATCTGGTCCTTATCTGTTCCGCACCTGGATCTGGTGACTGGTCGCCACCTGGGCCTCACCTGGACTTGGTGAATCCTGTTGCCTCCTGCCTCACCTGGACCTTGTGACTGTGGTCCAACCTGGACCTCACCTGGACGAGGTGACTGGTTCCCACAGGGACCTCACCTGGACCTGGTGACTCAGGTCCTCATATGGGCTTCATGGGACCTGGTTTCTCAGTTCCACATCGGGGCCTCATCTGGACCTAGTGATTCTCGTCCCCCTCTGGGCCTCACCCGGACGTGGTGATTCTGGTCCCCACCTGGATATCACCAGAACCGGGTGACTCTGGTCCCCCTCTGGGACTCACCCGGAGCTGGGACACTGGTCCTCAGCTGATCCTCAACAGGACCTGGTGAATCTACTCCTCACTTAGGCCTCGTTTGGACCTTGTGACTCTTTTCTCACCTGACATCAATGGGACATGGTTATTCTGTTCCCCACCTGGGCTCACCTGGACATGATAACTTTGCTCCACACTTTGGCCTCAACTGTCCTGATGACTCTCGTCCCCCCACCGAGGCCTCAATCTGGACCTGGTGACTGTGGTCCCCACCTGGGTCTCACCTGGACCTGGTGACTCTCGTTCCCACATGAAACACACCTGGACCTGGTGACTGTTGTTTTGTTGTAGACTCACATTTACCTGGTGACTCCGGTCCCCACTAGGGCCTCACCTGGATCTGGTGACTCTGGCGTGCAGGTTGGCCTCACCTGGACCTGCTGAGTGGGGTTGCCACCTGAGCTTCACCCATACCTGGTGACTCAGGAACCCACGTGGTTCTCTTGGACCTGGTGAATCTGGTCCTTACATGGTCCTCTCCCAGACCCGGGGATTCTGGTCACTCCTGGGCCTCACCTGGACCTGGTGAATCTCTTCCCCATCTGGGCCTCAACCAGTCCTGGTGAGTTTGTTCCCCACCTGGACCTGATTGCTTTGGACTCTTCTTGGCCTCACCTGGAACTGGTGACTCTTATCCTCTCTGCGCGTGACTCAGGCCTGGAGACTCTGGTCCCCATCTAGATGTCACCTGGACCAGGTGATTCTGGTACCCCTCTAGGTCTAAACCAGATCTGGTGTCTCTGGTCCTCAACTGGGCCTCGTCTGGACCTAGTGAATATGCTCCATCTGGGCCTCATTTGGACCTGGTGACTCTCTTCCCTACCTGGGCATCATCGGGACAAGGTTCCACTGCATGGCCTTTAGGTTGGCCGCACCTGGACCTGGTAACTGTGGTTCTACCTGGGCATCATCGGGACGTGGTTACTCTATTCCCAGTGGGACTGACCTGATCGTGGTAACTCTGGTCCTGATTTTGGACTCTTCTGTGCCATGTGACTCTGGCCCCCTGGACCTCACCTGTAAGTGGTGACTCTGATCCTAAGCATGGCCTCCTCACCTGGTGACTGTGGTTTCCATCGGTACCTCACCTGGACCTCATGTCTCTGGTCCCAACTGGGACTCACCAGGACTTGTATCTGGTACCCACCTGAGTAGCATCAGGATATGGTTACACTGTTCACCAACAGTGACGCGGCCGGACCTATTAACTCTCGTCTTCACCTGGTCCACACTTGGACATGGTGACACTGGTTCCCACCAGGGTCTCACCTGGACATGGTGACTCAGATCCCCACCTGGTCCTCACCTGTAACTTGTAATTCTCGTTCCCACATGGACATCATGTGGACCTGGTGGCTGCAGTGTTACTAGCTTCTCATGTACCTCGTGACTCTGGTCCCCACCAGGGCCTCACCGGGACTTGGTGAGTGTGGTTGCCACCTGCACCTCACCAGGACCTGGTGATTCTGGTGTCCACCTGAGACTACCCTGGATCTGGTGACTGTGGTCCCCACCTGGGCTTCACCTGAATTTGGGGACTCCGGTCCCCATCTGGGCCTCAACTGGCCCTGTTGACCATGGTCCTCAACTGTGTAGAATTGGGACCCGGTGACTGTATTCCACAACTGATCTCACCTGGACAAGGTGACTTTGGTCCCCTCTGGGTCTCACTGTGCCCTAGTGACTGTGAACCCCACTTTGGCCTGACTTGGACCTGCTGACCCTGGTTGCCACCTGCGCCTGACCTCGAACTGTTGACTCTGGTTCTCTCAAGGGCCTCCCCTGTACCTGGTGATCCTGGTCCCCAACGTCCTCAACTGGACGTGGTGACTCTTGTCACCACCGGGGACTCACCTTGACATGATTACTTGTTCCACACCTGGGCCTCAGGTAGACCTGTTGACTATGGTCCCCAAGCCGGCCTCACGTGGACCTTTTGGCTCTGATCCCCGCCGGGGGCTCACGTGTATCTGGTAACTCTGATCCTCACCTGGGCCTCATCTGGACCTAGTGACTCTGGTCCCCACCTGGGCTTCACCTGGATCTGGTGACTCTGGTCCCCACCTGGACCTCTCCTGGACTTGGTGACTCTCTTTCCAACATGGACCTCACCTGGATCTGGTGACTCTGGTCCGAATCTGGACCTCTCCTGGACCTGGTGTCTCTCTTGCCCACTTTGACCTAACTCAGAACTGCTGAATCTTGCTCCACCTTACGCACCCAGACCTGGTGACTCTTGTCCCTAGCTATGCCTCAATTCGACCTGATGAATCTGGTCCTCACGTGGACCTCACATTTACCTGGACTCAGCTGGAAAGAGTGGCTCTGGTTCCCACTAGGGCTCACCTGGTACTTCAGAATGTGGTCTTATTCTATGCCTCACCAGAACCTAGTGATTCTGTTCCCCTCTTGGCCTGCATGGCCTTAGTGACTCTGGTCCTCACTCAGGCACATTGGGACCAGGATACTCTATTCCACACCTGGGCCTCACTTTTACCAGGAACCGCTGGTCCATTCTGGGCCTCAAACTAAACTGGTTACTCTGGTTCCCCCTCTTAACCTCACCCTTACCTGATGACTCTGGTCACCCCTTGGGCCTCCCCTGGGCCTGGTGACTCTGGCCTGCAGGTTGGCCTCACCTGACTTGATTAGTGGGATGCAACCTGGGCCTCACCCATACCTGAGACTCAGGTCTCCACGTGGGCCTCTTGGACCTGGTGAATCTGGTCCTTACCTGGTCCTCTCCCAGACCTGGGGACTCTGGTCACCACCTGGGAATCACCTGGGCCTAGTGAATCTGGTCCCCATCTGGGCCTCCACGAGTCCTGGTGACTTTGTTTCCCCACCTTGACCTGATTGCTGTGGACTCTTTCATGGCCTCAACCTGGCCTGGTGACTCTGATCCTATTGCGTGTCACCCAGACCTGGTGACTCTGGTCCTCACCACCTGGGCGTCATTGGTACCTGGTGACTCTGTTCCACACCTGAGCCTCACCTGGACATGAGGCTCTGGACTCTGGAACCACTCTGGGCCTAACCCTGACCTGGTGACTCTGGTCTCCATCTGGATGTCACATGGACCAGGTGATTTTGTACCCCTCTAGGCCTCAACCAGTTCTGGTGACGCTGGTCCTCAACTGGACCACCTGGACCTATTGAATATGCTCCATCTGGGCCTCATTTGGACCTGGTGACTCTCTTCCCTATCGGGCATCATCGGGACATGGTTCCACTGCATGGCCTTTAGGTTGGCCGCACCTAGACCTGGTAACTGTGGTTCTACCGTGGCATCATCAGGGACAAGCTTCCTCTGCATTGCAGCCTGCAGGGTGGGCCTCACCTGGACCTGGTGAGTGGGGTTTCCACTTGGGCCTCACCCATACTGGTGACCCAGGTGCCCACGTGGGACTCACTTGGACCTGGTGAATCTGGTCTTACCTGCTCCTCACCCGGAACTGCTAACTCTGGTCACCACCTGGGAATCACCTGCCTGGTGAATCGGTCCCCCATCTGGGCCTCACCCAGTCCTGGTGATTTTGTTCCCCACCTGGACCTGATTGCTGTGGACTCCTTCTTGGCCTCACTTGGAAGTGGTGACTCTGATCGTAGCTGGGCCTCACCCAGATTCTGGTGACTCTGGTCCTCACCTGTGGACCATTATGACCGGATACTCTGTCCACCTGAGCCTTACCTGGACATGATGACTCTGGATTCACTCAAGG